>NC_081354.1:15616946-15889446 GCF_030684315.1 Stegostoma tigrinum
CTTATTTTACTCTCTTATCCTTTCTGTGGTGACCTTTGCTTGTGTAAAAACACACCTCATTTTGATTTTTTAAAAAGAAAATAATTAAATCAAAATGAAGTAAATGTCAAGATGGATTAAAGCATTCGTGGTCACTGAATAGATCCAGAAATTCTGAACTATTTGCCTCAGTCCCCATTTTACACGGCTGCTCCCACTTTCCGCTGTGACCTGCAATCTGAACCCTATTTTGCTCGTTTATAAAGTGAACGGATTTAGCTCCCCGTCTGCACAGTTTCATTCACGCCATCTAATTGAAGTTCCGAATCTCTAACCTAAAACCCACCCCCCAAAAAAAAATTAAAGGAGGAAGCACCGGTTTGAGTGGAGTTTAATTCACTGTTCAATTCATAGAACCGCCTCCAAACTCCACACTCTTTTCCTCTGAAGTCTGACTACGTCCCATCGGCATATTATGGGATGCCCGTTATTTTTCTCGCCCCGTTATCCTCGCCACCACTAATACCATTACCGCAGCACTGCACCCGCCTCCCCTTAAACGCATCCCATCCTTTATTTAGTTTTTTGTAATAGCTGCAATGGCGTGAACGGAGAAACGACAGAGATTGGATCTTCTCATTAAAAGTAGACACCATTTCAACGGCCGACTTCAATACAAAAGCCCTTCTTCGTTCTCATGGTAATTACTGAAGTACACACACACACACACACACACACAAGGCAGGTTACTTCGTCCGAGTGTGAAAAAATGTCCTTATAACGGTAATGATTTACATTGTCTGATTCCCCCTGACGCTTCTCGGTGACTGTAAGCCTGCTTTCCAATATCGCTCGGCGGATGCCTTCAGATCTGGAACGGGGCTTCTTTTGCACTTAAGTAACTTTTGAATGCCGGCAGATATTCATTCGAACCTCGAGAACTGAACCAGAAACGGTGCCTCTGTCTTCCAGCTACTCCGCGATGTTAGCTCACAGCACAATCGAGCGTAGAAAGGCGAAACTGAAAAAAATATCCACTTCACCCACAAAGGGAACCGCTCGAAATGTTAATGACCCGTCGCCAGACTTAGTGCTCACAAAGTGCGCGACCTGAAAGTAGAAATCGTCCGAAAAAAAAATTGCCCATGATCCGGGCGACCAATTTTTCTGAACATTCGGCCCAAGAAGGGCCTGGTTTTATTTTTTTGGGGGGTGGGGTGGAGCTTTAGGTGGAGATCCAGGGGGTGATTTTTCGAGAAGAGTTTGAACATTATTCATGATTTTTTTTTCAAACACAACTAATCATCATGTCCCAAGGAGAGAGCTGGGGGAGAACCCAAGCCACAACATCATCGCAAGTTTAAAAAAAATGCAGAAGTTTGAACACATCTGTGCTAGAATATACAGCAAGTGGTCATTCTCCCGGGTCGAGCCAGAGATTCGGGTAGTGAGGCCGTAAATCGCCAAATAAACTTTCCTACAACAGCCTACACCCAGACGGTCACTAACTGGAATTACAATATAATTTATTAAACGCTAACGAATTAAAAAGACACCGTACTTTTTTTGTTTAAAACGCACAAACACAAATTCTGACGAGACTTGGCATTCAGACTCCACAAGATTGCAAAACACGAAGAAATGAAACTAAATCTATACATTAAAAACCAAAGCTAATTTTAAACTGATCTGTTCTTATACAAAATGTATTTTACACATAAATATTCACAGTTATTTCTTCTTTCTGTTCGGCATTTAATACACGGACTATTTACATGTAGTGGAGCTCCTGGGTCTTCACAATCTCAGTTTCTGAGCGGAATATATTTCTCTGCCTTTCTCGGTGTAAAAATGTTCGAGGCTGGGGCTTAAGCGCCATTCACAGGAGAGGCGGATGGGAATTAGTGCTTAAACCGCTCATCAAATCTTCCCATAACTTATATATAAAAATATATACATCTCTGAAAATGTACAGAGAAGTGGCAAATAGACAGTTTAGTGCTAGGTTCCGCAGGATGAGGAAAACAAAAGCCCCGGACTCTCCCTATGAGCTTTCGTTTTCACTGGTAAGAACGTGCAATGTGTTGGGTTTGTGTTTCTTGAGTAACTGGGAGATTTTTTCGTCGTCAGAATTGGGATCCAGCGGCTTGTTGTATTCATCATCGTCATCCTCGTTTTCCGAGGTGCCCTTCAGTCTCTCTGTCTCCGAGTCCTGCTTCTTCTTGGCTGTGGCCATCTCCGCAGCATGTTTCTTCCTCCACTTCGTCCGTCTGTTTTGGAACCAGACCTGAGCCGAAAGGAGCACAGTTAATGTCAGTTATTGGAGGAATGCGTGTACAAAGAAACACACACACACACAGGATGATTTACATTCCCTGTGAAAACTCTGGGCAGTCAGTTCCCCGTCGAATACACAAGTCACAAACTGGCACCCGTGTTACCTTCGTTTGCAGATTGAAAGTGGCAATTTTGAACGAGCTGGATTGACACTCGTGTAACGACTCAGGGACTGAGAGGAGACTCTCGGCGCAGAGGAGCTCCTCCACCTCAGAGAGCTGCGCTGCTACCGTTAGTTTTCGGAGTCATAGACCACTTGGGTGTCTTACAACAAACCCCACTTGGTATGAGCGTAGAGTGACAGCATTAATTTAAGTTGCGCTTCGGAGAGAAAGCACGGTTTGAATGGGGTTTCTAAGTATCGCAGTATGGCTTGTCTTTGGCAAGAATAATTAGACATGATTTAGTTTATTGACCGTGCGCTATTTAAACTACTTCTAAAAAATCTAGAAACGCCATACACGAGCCCATTTATACAGCGCCCTGAGATAAATTAAGTCCTGCGAAAGTTTAATCTTTATCTAAGAGCTCATAAAAGTAAATTACTTATATCCCTGCGGTGAGCTTCTTACCGTTTCTTTAAAAACAGATAGATCACAATTTGCAATGTTCTATTAATATTCACGCAGTAGATGTGCTTAACTCTTATCTAATTTGCTTTTAATGATGGAGATATTTTATTTGTGCTTCCGGCAACTTTTCTCTGATTGTTGTGCTCGTGGGAGCGGTTGTCTGAAAGGACAGCAATCGCTTGGCGGAGGAAATGCACAAGCGAGTGCGCTCCAAACCTCAAACCAGAGAAAATCTCTCCAGTAAACAGCAAATTAGACCAGACGCAGCTCGCCAAAAACAAATCAAACGGAGGAATAAAAAAAATCGAAGTGCAAAAGACGAGACGTGTGGTACGTGTAGACTAAACGTGGTGGCTGCCAATTTGATGTAAAAATACAATTTACAGTGGACCAATAGATGCTAAATTAAGATGTTTCTGGGGATTTGAAAATATCATTGTTTAGGAATCAGTTGTTTACACGTCAAGAAACGATAGTTTGGTTAAGCTCGCATTTCAAAGTTTTCTTGCAATTAACTTATTTCGATTTTAATTTTCACCTTTTTTCAATAATATAAAATTTCTAATTTTACCAGATCAAATATAGGTTTGTGAAAACCGACCCCAAACCCCGGCGTTACCCCACGTTGACCTGTCTGAATCTTTGCTGCATCTGTCAAGCAATCCTACCTTGACTTGACTCTCAGTCATTCCCAGTGAGTACGCCAGTCTCGCCCTCTCGGGTCCGGCTAAATATTTCGTTTGTTCGAAAGTTTTCTCCAACGCGAAAATTTGTTGGCCGGAAAACGTGGGTCTGGTGTGCTTTCTCTTCCCGTCTTTATCGATCAGCATGGCGCTCTGATCTGAAAGGAGACAGTAAGCAGCGCGTCAAACAACAGATAGAGCTTATTTATTTCAGGGGGAAATCTGGAGCTGGAAAAAGGATCACAGATGCATTTGGTCAGAATGCCAGCACAATGACGGAATAATACATTTGGACAATTTATATTGACAAAATATGCAACAAGTTCAGATCAACTGGCCAAATTAACAGTTCTCTACAGAAATTAATGATATATATTTTTGCTAAGGTGGCAAATGGTACTTTTGAAATTATTGTTAAATACATGCAAAAACCAGTATTGATATTAGCTACTGACAATTCTTAACTATCAATTGCACAGAAATACAATCAATTATTAGGCACAGTGTCCAACAGGGCAATACATTTAAAATGATGTTTACAGAATATTGAAGCAAAAGGAACGAAATAATGCGAAAGATGAATGTCTGCTGTTCAAGTGGCAGGTTAGGGGACATAAGGGTTTGTACTTACGCGGGGAGCAGCCTAGCCGTGCATCTCTCCAAGGTGGGCTCTGCATTACTCCTGGCCAAAAGATGGGGCTCCGGCCGGGCAGCTCGGCTAGAGGTTTAGGGTAACGGGCGACCGCCGCTGCCGCCGCCGCTGCCGCCGCCGCTGCCGCCGCTCCCGGGCTGAAGTACATGCCCGGAGGTGGGGGGCTGAGACTGGCGTTGAAACGAGGGATTCCCGAGAGCAGGGCAGAGGCGACCCCGCCTCCCCCTCCGCCACCTCCACCTCCACCACCTCCTCCTCCTCCTCCTGCACTCCCACCTCCGCCCGGGAGCATCACCGGCCGGCTCAGGATGTCGTTAATACCGTGAGGCGTGGTGGACGAATGTTGCTGGGCCAGAAAACCGGGCAGGCTGGAGGTCGACTTGAGCCCAGTGGAAGCGGCCGCGCTGATAATCCCCGCCGGGCTAGGGGACGATGAGATGGAGGAAGCGCCGGTGACTGAGCCGGGCCCCGTCTGCAGCGAATAGAGGTTCAAAGGGTTCTTCATCTCGGTCATAGTATGCAGGGCCGCTAAGGGCGGGCTGCTCAGCACGAACGCGCTCTGGCGGCTCCCCTCCATCTGTCCGACCGCTAACATCACCAAAAAAGTGATCGGAACCAGTCAACAAGTCATCACAAGGAAAAGGGGAGGGAAGAGAGGGGAAAAAGGGGTGGAGGAAGAAGGTGGGGGTCGAGAGAGTTGGATGAAAAACACCAGCAGCAGCAGCAGCTTTAGATCGAAGGAAGTCCGAGAAATTCCTCCTTCCTTGCAATTTGGGGAATCTTTTAATTAACACAGAGAACAGAAATGGATTCAGAAAGCAACTCTCTCCCGTTAGATTCCCAGGTACGGTGATGAGGTGGGGTTGGGGAGTTTGTTGATTGGAGTTGATATTCTTGCTCTCAGAAGTGTTTGCACAGTTTTGGGGTTTTTAATATATAAAAAAAATTTAGACTTTTTTTCAGCTCTCGCCTCGCCACCCCACATGAAACAGCCAGTGGTAATAAAAGCCTCTCATCACTTTGAGACGTTTTGAGAAGTGCTCCGGACGGAAAGTGCAGGAGAACGTTCCCCACCTCCCTGTCAATCAAAGGGCAAGCGAGAGACATGGGCTTTTTGACTGGCCAGATCTTCTTGGACGCACGGAGATTCCGTCTCCTCATTGGAGAATAACGCATGGCCCACCCCTTCGTTCATTTACATACCGAAAGCACTGACCAGAAAGAGCATTGAGACTCCAATAGTGTGGAGGGGGTGGTCTAAACCCAGTGCACCTTGTACTCAAAAACATTTGAAAACAACACATCTGACTGCGACTTGCTTACTGAACTAATTTAAGGCTGGGGTTATGTTTTAAGAATGAGTATTGACCGAAAAAGTCCCATTTTACAAGAACCCTATGGCTGCCCTTAGGGTATAGAGTGAACGGGTTTCTCAAGAAACGCGCCGATTAAATATGTTTTATGTAGATAGTGATTTAAACAAACGTAAAGGTATAACAAGGCAGTGGAGACAGATGCCACCGTGGTTCCAGTGGCCGGCAACTTGTTATGAACGTGTCAAGTGATCTAAAGTTTGGGGGGGGGGGGCACTTAACGCCTAATCTTTATCTTCCTCGCCATTATAACGTTACGAATTAAAATGGTGATTTTCGAGGGAGAAGTCTACAATTGGCTTCAAAAGAGATCTATCGAAATCAAATCAGTCGTGGATGAATTAAATTGTGATGATAATGCATGCTAGGATTGTTCGCCCTCCTCCCTGAGATCACACTCTTAAAGCCTGTTTATTCAGAATTAGTCGTTTATAATGAACGCTCAATACCCAATGTTCCTCCTTGTTCTGTCACTGACACTTCTGTTGAATTAGATACCTTTCTGCTGCCTCACCGTTAATGGACTTCAGAAACGCTGGAGACTCGATTTTTTTTGTCGGTATTCCAAAGGCAGAAAAAATATTTTTACATGATTATCTGTTCTGCGTGCCACCTGAAACCATTTTGTTGTCAAAGTATTTCGCCTACAATAGGGTTCAAACGGGGAAAATGAAATGAACGTCCATTGTGCCTTGCCCCACTCTCCAACTCACTAACAGCCCTAGTTCAGTGCTGGGGATCACATCGATTCTAGTAGGCTTTAGCATTGACAACGCAATTGGTTAAAGGGATTTTTCATTCTATTAAAACAGAACCATATACCGAGTACAAAACCGAGCTACTAATGAAAATAACAGTGAATACAATCATAATCTGCACAATTGGGAAACAAAACGGCATGCGTCTATATCGATATTTAACACCGCAGCGACCGTTTTACATAATGTACGCACTTTTGCAGAGAATCACTTTGATGAAATCCTTTTTACTGGATTAGCAGTGAAATGCTATACTATTTAAGAATATTACGCGAGTTCAAGAACGTTTTAAAATATTTGAATAAACAGCTGGTAGACTTAGTTTAATACATTCAAAATACTGGACCAACATCTTCCTGTTTATAAGGAATTCTGACTTGTTGCTAAAATTGGAACAAATTAACACATCTACGCCTACAATTAGTGGTAGAAATTCATATGAGACAACATTATGATGTTTATTTCTCCAAGTCATTGTCTTATTTAACGAATTATATGGACTGTTTACACTCAGTAAAACCTATATATTCTATAGATGGATGTATGTATTCCATATTTATCTATTAGGTGTGCATAAATAGCACACATGCAAAAATATTCACATCCAAATATTTGTTACTATTGTATTTAGATGTGTTCCGGGAGAATATCTCATTTATTACAAATAATGACTTGTGTAAACATTGTGATCAGACAATCAAGATATCCTTCTTTTATTGTATTTTGTTATGTTTTCATCAGGTTTCGTTTTTTCACTGGTATGTCTTTTGACAATAGGTTCCACCGCTCAAGCCTCAGTTCACACCAGTCAGTAATTCATCTTCATCAAGCGTTCGGCTGTTTTGACTTCAAGTCCGGTGGACTCTGCGGAGAGTCCAGCAAACCACCAGCAACAACACCCCACAGACTGGCGATCCTCAAACTTATGCATTTCGGCGCATTTCCAGTGAAGCCAATTCTTTGCCAAGGATGAAAACTGGAAATGTATCAGAAGCCGCGCAGCTTCAGGCCCCAACACCTCACCAGAGACGGGTTTAAACTGAAATGTCATCGTTGGTGACCCTTTCACAATGGCTCTTGAGTGAAATGCAGAACTATCTTCGGTCGCGCTTTGTCGGCGAAATAACAACTGGTTTTAATGTCAAATAAATGCCTGTCAGCTGTACAAAATTTTACAAGAGCTATATAGTTTATTCGAACTGTCTTTGGCAATGGGGAAGGTTGTCGAATGAATGTGACATGAGAAGGTTTGCTTACGGTGCTCTATGTAAGCTGGGATGCCCTCACACTTGTAGATTTGCAGACGAGAGCTGAGTCGCTCATATCGCGACACCTAGCGGATAGAAAGTAAAGCTGTCTCAAAATGCTGACTTTCCACTTGTCAGTGAATGCAATTTTGGAAAACTGTAGCTCTCATGCTGCGGTGACCCTACCTCTAGGCTGTAAGGCCTGCATCCAATCCCTTTCTGCCCAGGTGTCGGGCAGCTGCGGCGTGTGGGTTGTGGAGGAGAGGAGTGTTGTAACATGCCCCCCAAAAGGCCGTTTCAGAATCCATGCATTCAACACCTACTAAACTATTGGTTTTTCTGCTGTTTATAAACAGCAGGAAAAGTGTGAGCTGTTAGAACGCACGCTTTCCTAATATCCATTCCCAGCTTTCTGCTGGAAATGCAGGAGTGGGACATCTGACCCCCGCCCTGTGGTGGGGGTGAGTGGTTGCGCTAGCGGGGGTTTGAAGTCATGAGATCAAGCCCAAGTTGACAGCATTAAAGTGCGGTGCGTGCTCAAAAAAAAACCCTTCCGAATGAACGGAGCGCGGGGGACACACAAACAATTGATCACCTGCTGAAACGTGAGGTTTGACATGGTTCGGATGCGGGGCCTATCATGAGTTTGTTGAGAGCTCTGGAACTGAGCTAAGCGTGTTGCTGATTTCAAATTTACTGAAATACGAGCTCTTCTTTATGTCGAAAGGATTTGAGGTTAATATTTGCAGATAAGAGAGGGCGCAGTGATTTTACTCCATCGCTTGTGAAATATGAATTCTCTGTTTGGAACAAACGGCGGGAGAGAACTTTTGTGGAATTTGGCCTCAGTGGGAGCGATACTGCAGGCTACGTCTGCTTAAAGTTGACATTTGCAGCCGAAGGCGGAACAAGACAGAAAGGCATCACCTCGCCCTAGATTTAGCTGAAAGTCTCACTCGGTCGGATGTGGCTTGCAAGCAGATTGCCGGTGGTTCGGCTGGTCATTCAAGGAGGTGTGCTCCCATTAATGGCTACTTCATTGTTAACCGCAATAATCTGCTAGTCGCTTCCCGGAGAAGCGAGCGGCCTTTGGCTTCCCTGCAGGTCAGCATCGTCTGACGGCTAGTCCATTCAAAGCTGTGACCAGGAAACTAAACTGGCATCCGGATCGCTTCATCGATGGTGCATCGTAAATTCCTGGGGAATCTTGACGACAGAGAGATCACCACTGGGTGATCACCACTAGGCGAGGCCTAAAAAGACAACAAGGCACCGATCCGAAAGTGTGAGCAAGTCACTGCTGTAGCCTTTTTTCCACCCGAGCCCCGACAGCTAGCGGCGCGTCCACAGCAGTGCAGAGGTAGTATCAATATATTTGCCATTTAATATTTTGCATTCGCGTTTTACTTATTGATTTTCACAAGTGAACACATATATTTAAAGAAAAAGCCTGGGGTGGGAGGTCTCAATGCTTCATATTCCTGAAGTCATTTTGTTCAAACAGAACATTTTACCCTCTCTCTCTCCGAGTGCATGGGGGGTGGCGTGGAAATACTGGTACTACGAGTCTTGGTCTCCGTCTGAGCGTCTAGTGCTCAGACGAGGTGTACTCACCCTAGCACTGGGTTTCATCGAGATTCGTAGCCGTTCTGTGATGAACTCCCCCGGTTCGCTATTATCGGGCAGGGTGTCTGTACCTTGCGCTGTTCTCTGTTAATGTCGTACAGCCGCTCAACTCCAAGAACCGGTCGCCCAGCGCTTCCCTAACAATCACAAGAATTCATCTCGCGGATGACAAGCGACATCATTTATATATCAATAACAGAGAATGCCGGAGAAAATCGGCAGGTCTGGCAGTTTCTGTGGAAAGAAAAACAGGAGTGGACGTCTCGGGTCCACTGACCCTTCTTCAGAGCTGCCGAGTTTCTCTAGTAATTTCTGTTTGTTTTTGTTTCAGATTTTCAGAATCTCTGTGCTGTGTTTTATTTTGTTCCTGTATCAGACGTACTCGGGTCGTGATCACACTCTGTTAACTTGTCCGCTCTTGCAAATTGCCCGTTCGGAAGTTCAGGGTTAAATTCGGTTAATATATTTTGAGACCGAACCCGCATGGTGATACAAATAAATTGAGTTTTAATATGGAGTGCCCTTGTTTGAATATGAAGATGCAGGTAGGATGTGTAACAGTGTCAGATCTCGCCTGCAGAAACCTAACTGCGTAAACATGTTCACGGTCCCAGTCCCATTCGACCTTCACCACATTATTTACGAATCATATCGATGCTGAACGTTATTCTAATCGATTTTCCCTTACAGACAATGCTGCTTGGGTTTATTTTACAATCCTCTTGAATACTCCGTAAAACACAATTTGACAATAAAAAAATAGAAAAGGTACAACTTACCTTGAACAAGATCGCTTATGATTTAGCAGTTGGACAGAAACCCCCGCCGGGACAGGCCCAGATTTCAAGCTGGGTGAACACAAAGGAAGGAAGTTGATGAATAATAAATCGATAAACGATAGAAGTTGGCAGGAGCTGGAATATAAAAGCCAGCGATGGTATTTAACTATATTGTACTTTGCGCCAGTGAATTAATTCGTAGAGATATTTAGACATGCGCTGTTTATAAGTAAGTGAATAAGTGAGTGTCGGCAAATATGGTTGGCGTTTGCCGGAAACTGCCTCCCCTGGATTCAGCAGGGGATCAATAGGCGTATTTTTATGACTATTTAACCAAGGGCTGGTGGTTACAAGTTGACCGAGTGTTAATTACCCCCTGTCGGCACCTCAGTGGGACCAACATTGACTGGCAAAGCGCTAAAACGTCAGTCAGCAGTTTTTCTCTCTCTGTATCACCCACCCCTCGGGGTGACCGCCGTCATTATTCCCAAAGACAAGCGCCTTGTCGAGATTATGTAAAATGTACAGCTACCTAATTGCCAGTGTTGTTCAGAGAGGCAGCTTTCATTATTATCAAACTTATCTCTTTTGTGTCTGAGGAACATGTTAGGAATTTAGTTGACACAAGAGGAACAAGGGAATATAGCCGGATTCCATCCAGGCGTAGATTTATCTCCGATTAATTTCAATGACAATGTTCAGAAGCAAAATAGTTTAACCATTTTCTTTACAATTGGATCAATTTAGGGGGAAAAAAGAAATAAATAACCAAACAGCAATGGGGTCCATTATCTGCAAACGGGGTTATGTTATCGAGCAGTCTGAATGAGTGACTGAATGTGACTCTCGAGCTGATTTAAATCAGAATTAAATTTTAACCTCTTAACCGCTAGTTCTTAGAACAGATAAAGGGATTAAATTGTTGGTCGTCATCAACACATGGAGCCTCATGAAACCACGCATGGTCCTCCAAGCAGCGCAATTTATAAACTGATTTGTATTGTGCCCCGTCATTGCAGAATTTACATCCAACATCAAAAAAAACATGAAAAGTGTGTCCGACAACCGACCCAGAGCTGCGCATTGCCAAGAGAAAGACCACTCCACTGTCTAGTCATTGAGGCCCTGACGTTTGACACCATTCTGCAATCCGCGATAAATCAAACGTGAGATTGGCCGTTTCGGGAGCATTAGCCAAATGTTTAATTACGGATTAAGAGCGGTGTGAGGAGAGTCACGCATTATTGGCAGTCAGTAGTTTGCGCGGTATCCCGGGATAAGGCATGTCTTCTGGAAGGTCCTGGGGAAAAACAAGTCATTATATATTGATCTCTGTACCATTTTAAAGCAGACTTAACAAAAAACAAAAACCACCTATAATATCATTAGGCGGAGGGGAATAATCAAATAGTTAACATTTTGTGTTTTAGAGACAGAGGGATGAAAAGAAACCCGACCCAATTTATATTATTACTGGAAAAAAATCATTCACACTACTGTCTTCCAAAACAACAGCTAGATTCAGCTCTGCTTCTGTCTGCAAGCGAGCAGCTACAGGTCGAGCCTGGGTTTGACGAAGAGGATCGGATGTGAGGAGTAATATTCCCTGGAGAGTTAGAAAAAAAGGATTGAATTTGCGGTTCAGCAGAGCGGGCGACGATCCCAGATGTAAGCATCTGCCCACATCATCTACAACAGCGCCAAAAAATTCTTAATTCTCAATTCTCGAAAGTGGTTATTCTTGCTTCTCTGTGAATGTAACAGCGCGGCAGACAGAGAGAAGGATGTAAGCCCTCACAAGTAGTGCAAAGACACGTGCGCTCTCAGGGAGAGGGTACATCAAACCTGCGGCATGGATGGAGCATTGAACAGGGGAGGGTTTTAGACTTAATCTCACGAATCCCGGGAAGCTCAGTGGCCAGAACAGGCTCGAGACCTGATCAAACCTCAAACTGTCACCTCAGTTCATGGCCCATTGTGACCCCCTCATTTATATTTCCAACCAGCGGTGGTAACCTAACGATTGCATTTTGCCAGAAAGAAAGACTGAAATTGACCTAATGGGATTCATTTCAATTCTGAAACATGCTGGATATTTTAGACCACAGTCACTCAATTGTGTAGATTCGGTTTCTGTACGGAATTTACTTGCTCTAAGATCGGTGACTGAGGTAATCTGTCTCCACACTGTTCCGCACCGCCCTCTGACTAATCGAGAGGCCAAAAGATTTTGGGAGGGAGAGATTCAAAACTTAACAACAGTCCCCCAACCTTCCCCCAAGCCCCATCTGTCACCTGCGAATGCCACTCCAGGATCTGAGCAGACAAATTGAAACTGGCAAACCAGCACAAAAGGAAATTGCTGGAGAAACTCAGCAGGTCTGTGGAGAGAGAAACACAGTTAACGTTTCGATTCCAGTGACCGTTCCTCACACTCCAATGTGTTACTGAGCGTTTGGTGCACGTTCCCAGACGGCTTCTTTTGGATGGGGCATTAAACCGAGACCCTAGCTGCCCTTACATATGGGATGTAAACGTGTCCATAGCAGTCCTTTGAAGAAGAGCAAGCATGGTATCCTCAGAGATAGTAGGAACTGTCGATGCTGGAGTCTGAGGTGACACAGTGTGGGGCTGGAGGAACACAGCAGGTCAGGCAGCATCAGAGGAGCAGGAAAGCTGACGTTTCGGGTCGGGACCCACGGTATCCTCTTTCTGCACCAATGTCAATCATGTACACACCTGCAACGTTTCAGCACTTCCAAAGTAATGCATTGACATCAAAGGCAGTGGGGATGGTTGGTGGTGGGTTGGGTGGGGGGAAGAAACGCTATATACGGCATTGTGGGTCAACCCACAGCAGATAGACTGCAGCGGCTCAAGAAGGCAGCTCACCACCACCTTCTCAAAGGGCACCTAGGGATAGGCAATAAACACTGGCCAGCCAGCGACGCCTACATTCCACAACGTGAATATACACTAAAAGTCCTTTCAGTTTTTCTAACTGGGCAAAGAGATGAGGAGGACTCAGTGGTAAGCACTGGTGCCTCGCAGTACCAGGGACCCGGGTGTGATTCCACCCTCCGATGACCGTCTGTGTGGAGTTTGCATATTCTCCCCGTGTCTGCCTGGGTTTCCTCCGGGTGCTCCGGTTTCCTCCCACAGTCCAAAGATGTGCAGGTTGGGTGGATTGGCCATGCTAATTGCCCATAGTGCTCAGGGATGTTTAGGTTAGGTGGGTTAGACATGGGAATGCAGGGATGGGGGAATGGGTCTTGGTGGGATGCTCTTCAGAGGGGTGGTGCAGACTTGTTGGGCCGAATGGCCTGTTTCCATAGGACCATAAGACATAGGACTGAAATTAAGGCCATTCGGCCCATCAAGTCCATTCCGCCATTTAAATCATGGCTGATGGGCATTTCAACTCCACTTACCTGCACTCTCCCCGTCGCCCTTGATTCCTTGTGAGATCAAGAATTTGTCGATCTCTGTTTTTGCATCTAACATTTCCACACTGTCGGGACTCTATGAACTATGAACTCAACTTGAAACTGTTCACATCCCAATATTCAGTATCCTCGAGCAAATTTGTATCTATTCTACATTTCAACTTATATCGTTGTAATCATTTATATACCTCAATTGAAGTTTACACATGTTCTAACCGCGACAATATCACAAGAAGAAATGGGAACGCTAACTATTTTTACCTTCTTGTTTTGGGAGTTCTCCCCAAAAGATCTGAATTTCTGCAAAAAGGAGAAGAGGCACGAAAGCAGAGGAGGTTGGTGAAAGTCTCAATAAAGGAAGTGCGGGAGCGCCGTTAAGTACGGGCGGAATGAGAGAGAGATAGCAAAGCAAAACCAAAAGATACAGGACGGCAGTGAAATGAAATAGGAGAGCAACAGAAGCAGAATCGAACTGAGCGCCGGAGACATTTTTGAATCAGAAACTTAACGCGCCTGAAAGTTTCCTGGTGAGACCCATATTAATACAACTGACAATCACTGGATTACGTCGTTTTGTTCATATTATGTTTTATTGCCGTTTAATGTAAAGAAGATCAATTGGACTGAGTTAATCTTGAGCAAAGCTAATTGAGCGAGTCATGTATGTTGAAAGAAAACCCAGTGTTAAGCTTTAAGACAGTTACACTCATTGCTGGCAACAGTACACCCTATGAATGCCCAATGTTTACAGGCTGGTTACAGGGTTCACTGACCACTTGATTTTATATATTCAACAAGTATTGCTTCTTTAAGTTAGTGATAATTCACCCTGCTCAATGTATGTTAAGATTAAGTACTGGAAGGTAAAGTACCAATTTAAAGAAGCAATACTTGTTGAATATATAAAATCCCCTATCACTGAGTTAGTATGGTTGCATGTGCCCTGAGGCTTACTTTTTTTGACTGAAAAGTCACACAATCTGAGGGTATGTAAACTGATGCATTGAAAGTTCGAAAATGTCATTCTCAATGGCGTTTGCTGTATATGGGCATGTAAGATGAATTAAAATAGGTTAATAAATAAAAAAAAATTCAGACCAGGGTTCTCAGACAAATATAGGAGCTTGTACTTTCATTTATTTAACGGAACTATTTGTATTTTTTAAAATTTACAGCATATTGCTAATACAATCAAGGCAAAATTTATTATCCATCTGTTATTATACTGAAAGAAAACAAGAAAGACATTTAATTAATATAGGCCTTTCACAATTACTGGAAACCTCAAAATATTTTAAAGCCAATGAAACACCATTGCACTAAATAAAAACCAAAAGAACTGTGGATGCTGTAAATCAGGAACAAAAACAAAGTTGCTGGAAAAGCTCAGCAGGTCTGGCAGCATCTACGGAGGGGAAAACCTTCCAATTTGAACCATCACAGTCAATTTGCCACAACAAGGACCCACAAGATCCCAACAAAACAACCTGCATTTATGTTGGATAACAAAGTGTGGAGCTGGATGAACACAACAGGCCAAGCAGCATCTTAGGAGCACAAAAGCTGACGTTTTGGGCCTAGACCCTTCAAACTTTCTGAAGTAACATGCCCAATGAGGGATATTCAGATAGCAACTGATACTGAGTGAAGGGAGAACAGAAGATGTGTCTGAAAACCTGCTTAAATAAGAGGATTTGAAGAAGGAGTTTCTTAAATGAGGGGGAAAATGGAGACAAAAGAGATGTAGGAAGTGAATTCCATTGTTTCTAATATTACCACCAGAAAATGCCATACTTACTTAGATTTAGTTCCTCTAGTTCCAAGCAGAACAATGGGCAGCATCCAACCTGATTGCATCACAATCTCTTTCACCCAATTCCAGGTGGGATCCTGCCCTTGAATGTTCTCCATCAATGTATTTTGGTAGGTTTATTTTGGCTTGCGATGTCCACATTTTCCATCTGCCCATGTCCATTCTACTGCACCTCCATCTGGATGTACATCCAGGAGACGAACCATATGTTCTACCAGTCAGTCTCATCATCCCCATTCAGATGATTAATGTCATGGGATCTTATTGATGCATAATTATTGGCCAGCATGTCACCAAAGATCCTTAGACAGCATCTTCCATTTGGAGGACAAGGGCAGCAGATAGATAGGAACACCACCATCTGTACACTCCCCTCCAAGCCACTCACTAACCTGACTTGGAAACATATGCCATTCCTTCACTGTTGCTGTGTCACAATCCTGGAATTTCCACCCAAGGAGCATTGTAGGTCAACCCACATCGCGTGAATTGTAGCAGTTGAAGAAGGCAGTTCATCACCATCTTCTCAAAGGCAACTAGGGATGGACAATAACTAAACCAGTGACAACCACATTTCACAAGTGAATAAAAAAAGGAGCTGCCAGATATCTTCCTAAATAACAACACTGATTTACATTAGTGATAACGGGAACTGCAGATGCTGGAGAATCCAAGATAACAAAGTGTGGAGCTGGATGAACTCTGATGAAGGGTCTCGGCCCACAACGTCAGCTTTTGTGCTCCTGAGATGCTGCTTGGCCTGATTTACATTAATGCATTCTCATTCTCCCATGCACATTAAAGAGAATGAGGAGCATGCAATGCAGATAAATTAAGATTTAAAGGAGAGCAGGGTAGGGTGAAGACAACATCAAACAGGCAAACTGGATTGAGATTTTGCTAAAAAAAAGGCAGCTGGCAATGCCTGGTTTGGAGGGATTTCCAAAGAGCTGGGGTGCAAGATTAACAATGGAAATAAAAAATCTAATCCACATTCAGTATTTATGTTTTTTAGGATGGTGGATATGGGATTAGTATTTGGAGCAATTGATTATCATTTCCTTTTTGTTTTAGCAATGTTGCACACTCTATTGAGGCAGTATTTAATCATGGTGAAAACAATTATTTTCAAGATCAGAACAGTGACTTCTGACAACTGAAGATTGAACAGAGTGCACTTTATCATCACATCATCAAAACAATAAATTAATTGGGTAAGTGATGTAGTAGGAGCCTAAAACCTCAATGGGAGATAGAAGACCTCAACACAACTTCATAAAAGGCCATACAGTAATTCTTAAAACAGAGAAAAACCCACTCCATTATAATTAAATCTAACCAGAAGATTCTGATGATCAAATTTTCAGGATATAATTTTCTAGGATAATATGGTAATTAATATCCTTGGTGAGTCTGATTCTATTGTTCAAGTTCAAGGGCACAAAACTAAAATACGTATATTCACAGAATATACTATACGTAATTTAACTAATTTGAACCCACAAAACTTGCACTTGTACACTTTAGACAAATTGTATAAATGTCTGATATTAAAAATAAAATTACAGATTAATTTTCTCATTACCCAATAGACAATAATATATAATACCCAGTTCATGTAAATACGTTGTAGAACTCCTACTGAAACAACTCCATTAATTTCCAATTTGACGCTGGAATTTCAATGACATTTATCCTGATTCTACCTAATGCTAGACTATCATTTTGACATTGGACTGTTATGATCAGGCAAGCAGCAATTGAATGAATCTTCACTTTTCCCTCTTCTCATTTGATTGTAACAGGCAATTTTGTTTAAAAATGATATTCCTTGTCACTTTCTACGAGAACTTACGTGTTCATGTGACGTGATTATACAAAACACGAATTTGACCAATTTTGTTGAGTTTAATAAAGTTTTAGTCAGATGCAAGATCAAATCGGTTTTCTGCAGTCAACAAGCTTACTGTGAACATACCCCATAGGTTTGGCTAAACACAACCAAGTCATTGATGTAGACAACACAGTTACATAGTTATTCAATTACTTTGTTTATTATTGGCAAGTTGTGTGTGCATTTTTCATTCTAAGCACACAACTTTACATTGATAAATTCTGTCAGTTGTTACAAGACTGTTATTTCTTTTGTTCTGTTGGTTAATGGAACTGCCGACTACCCTTTTACTAAGTTGATTTTGGTGCCAAATTCTGTGCATCCAATTCTTTCAATACAAGCCTCCAATCATTGAATAGAATATTCTCAGCTTTTGCTACAATGTTGATTTTCTATAATCAATATAGAATGTCTGCAACCCATCCAGTTTCAGCACCGTCATGATAGTTGAGCTTGTGCAACCATGAATTTGATCATGCGCCACATTTACTCAAACACCAGAAGGTCCAGGTTCAAATCCCACCTGTTCCAGAGCTGTGTAATAACATCTCTGAACTGGTTGATCAGAAGATAGTCATAAATGTAAAAACCTGATATGGAATTATTTGCAGTATGACAGCTGAATTACAAACACTACTGGAATTGAAACACTTGTTTCAGTTAAATAAAACTTGTCAGAAAATGATCAAATAAGTCATTCGTTTTCTTAATAATTAATACCAACAATAATATTTATGGACACAGTGCAATTATTTGAATCAAACAATAATAAGTGGCACTGACGCGATGAAGTGTTAATCACTGGCCTGTTTGAAAACCTGGATTTAGCATTCAAGTTTGGCCCCAACTTCTAATTAAAATGGTTCAAACTTGCCACAAGATGTTGAATCAGAAGCCTTTTGGTTGGACATATATATGCTGATTAGGCACAATATTTGTGAAGAAGTAAAAAGTAGGCTCCTTGCACCCTTTTCCACTAAAGAAAAGCACAGTGTGCTCTAGTGAAGCTTTAATAAAATGTTCCAGAAAGTCACCTGATATGGTTAATAGTTCCTCATCTCAGCTCTCAATGACTCTGAAGTGGTGATTATCCCTTTACGTTGCACTTGAACACAACATCAACACCATGCTTATACCCAGAGAGCCGATTGTTGTTTGAAGCGGGCGTAAGGACAAGTGATAGCCACCAAAATGTTGAGCAATCTATAATGAGCACGAGTGGAGATTTTAATAACAAAAACTTACATTCATACAGCTCCTTTAGCAAAGAGAAACATCCCAAGGTGTGTCAATGAAATATTGTAAAATAGAACATCACAAATCCACATAAAGAGAGATAGAGAACATTGTTTATTTAAAACTAAGATTTAAAGGCAGGCAGAAAAGTAGGAGGAGGACAGTAGGCCAGGCAGCGTCAGATGAGCAGGAAAGTTGACGTTTTGGGTCAGGACCCTTATGAAACATCAACTTTTCTGCTTCTCTGACGCTGCCTGGCCTGCTTGTTGCTCCAGCTCCACACTGCGTTAACTCTGACTCCAGCATCTTCATTTCTTACTATCTCTGAAAAAAGCAGGAGGGACTCGTGCTGATGGGTGGGGAAGTAATTACTCACAAATAAGTAAAATGCCAAATCATAGTGGCAAGTGGGCAAAAGGCTCTGTAATTTCTGTGGCACTTTTTCAGCTCCATACTCCAGGTGCCATATTTAAAAGGCACCCAGAAACACCTCATTCTCTGCAGCCCAGGAGCTTTACCCTGCAACTTCTGCTCATTATCCTCATCCACCACTGGAGACATCAGAGACCAGGCAAAAGCAGTGCTATATTTTAGCAATGCCATCCTCAACTTTCTCCCAAGAACTGTTCACTACAGAAGAGAAGCTTATTTTCCCTATGGATAGCAACAAGAAACCACGCTGACTGGGAAAGGCAGTCAGCAATTTCAGCATTTGTGGGTGGCTCATAAATACCTTGACGCCAATCCCACAAGAGTATGCATGATCTGTTGTATTCTGCCAGAGTATGTGCCACTGTCCTACACAATGCTTCACGCTCCTGTGAGTAAGCATTATTAAGCTGCCACTGCAGAGGATTGTCACAGATAGATTAGACCATTGGACCCGAAATAGGCCATTCAACCCATCAAGTCTGCTCTGCCATTCAATGAGATCATGGCTGATCTTTTAATCCACAATTCCACACTTCTGACATATGAAAGTCTATTTGTCTTGGCCTTGAATATAATTAATGACTCAGCCTCCACAGCTGTCTGTGGTAAAAGAAAATCGCAGAATCATAACACTTTAAGAAAAGAAATTCCTCCTCAACTTTGTCTTAAATGTGCAATCATTATTCTGAGATTATGCTCTCTATTCCTACACTCTCCCACAAGTGGGAAAAACCTTTCCACAGCTATATTGTCATGTCTTATAAGAACATTGTATGTTTCAATCAGGTCATTGTCTCATTCTTCTATATTCTAATGAGTATAGGCTTAACCTACTCAATCTCTCCTCCATTAGACGGCTCCTCCATATCTAGTATTGGCCTCTGAACCTTCTCTGCATGACTTCAATGTCAGGATACCTTCCCTTTGATAAGGGGTCCAAAACTGGTCACTGTAATCCAGACATCTCCATTTGATGTTTCATGAGCAAAAAAATGTCGATCAATTCATTATAGTGACAATGTAGCACTATTAGCACTACAGTGGCACTCCTCTCACAGATCTGCCAGGATTCACACCTAAACCGTAAAATGAACTGCAAAACTCAGCAGTTTATGCATTATCAGGTCATTGACTTTTCATCATGAAATGGACTCATCTGATACCTTCTCACCAAAAGCCAACATCAGACAAAAATACATTACAAAGTACTGTCTTTGGATCTGAGACCCTCTTGAGTTCAGTCCTGTTTATTTGACTTGTTTGGTTTTGCTGTGTCAACCAATGTAGCTGCTTTTCTGGAGCAGGCTTGTTGGTCTAGTCACAGGCTTCACCTTTAACTATATACGTGTTTAACGATAATAAGACAGACAGCATAGAACTGAGATTTCTCATGAGCTGACCAATGTGGATAGGGTTCATCTGTAAGACTGTGAAATTTTGGGAAAAAAGAGGACTTTTTTCTGATGGAACCAGTTAGATTTGTGACCAAATATGTTTCCCATTTATGGTTACCAAGATTGCGCCTGTGAACATAATTCTAGTGGCCTGGCGTGTCAATAGATATTTATTTTGGGTGGTATGGTGGCTCAGTGGTTAGTACTGCTGCCTCACAGTGCCAGGGACTGGGCTCAATTCTACCCTTGGTTGACTGTAGCTGTGCAATTTGCATGTTCTCTCGGTCTGTGTGGGTTTCCTCCGGGTACTCCAGTTTCCTCCCACAGTCCAAAGATGTGCAGGTTAGGTGGATTGGCCATGCTAAATTGCCCATAATGTCCAGGGATGTGCCGGCTAGGTGGATCACCCATGGAAGATGCAGGGTTACAGGGATAGCATACGGTGGTGGGTCTGGATGAGGTGCTCGTCGGAGGATTGGTGTGGACTTAATAGGCCAAATGGCCAGCTTCCACACTGTAGGGATTCAATGATATATGACATGCTAACAAACAGCCATAGAGTCATACAGCACAGAAACAGACCCTTCGCTCCACTTGTCCATGCTTACCAAGTTTCCCAAACCAAACTAGCCCCGCCTATCTCATTTGGCTCATATTCTGCTAAACATTTTCTATCATGTACTTATATAAATGTCTTTCAAATGTTGTAACTGTTCCTGCATCCACCACTTCCTTTGATAGCTCATTCCACTTATGAACGACCCTCTGTGTGAAAAAAATTGCTCCTCAGGTTCCTTTAAAATCTTTTTCCTCTCACCTTAAAACTATACCCCATAGTCTAAAACTCACCCACCCAAGGGAAAAGATCTTTGCTATTCATCTTACAATGCAAATTATATCCCTGCTGAATTTGATTGGGGAGCCTGATCTACTGAACCTTGTAGCAAACATTTAATAGGGGAATAAGGGATAAGGGAACCCCAATAAGGGAAATCCAATAAGGGAACCAGAAATCTTTGCACCCCAATCCTCACTTTAATTCCCACTTCCATCCTTCTCAAAACTCTAGGTGGACCTGGAAAATTACACCCATAATGTTAGAAGGCCAAAAGTTTTGTCAAAGATCTAAATTATAAGAAGGAAAGTAGGATAGGATGGCAGAGAGGTGTGGGGGTTTTGGAGCTTGTATTCTGGTGCCTGAGGCACAGTCACCAATGATGGAGCAACTGCGATTGCAAATACATATGAATTCAGAATTAAAGGAGTGCAGATTAAGTTGAGGCAGTAATCATCTGTTTAGCAAGCTTTGGAGCAGCTACGTCTAGCATGAAGATGAAAAAAAAACTGACATAATGAAGAAAGTCTGGATAAGATTTTGCTCACGAACATGAAGCACATGTTAATGATCTGGCTGCAGCTCAAAAAACATTTTAATGATTAGACCACTTCAATGCATGTCCTTATTTGCCCACTTCCGAAATGAACCTCTTTCAAAATTTTCTTGTTCCCTATTACACAATTCTTCACCCTGCATCATATTCCTCATCAGCAGTTATCATGGCATACTGCACCATCTCTCACCCACACTCCTTGCACATCATCACCCTCTCACTACCATGAATGTTATAATCCTCACCTCATCTCTTCTCAGTTGTTGGATCTGAATCTCCCTTCAACTCAATTCACAGTTAGCCACTTACCATAAAGGCTCTGCATCCTCATAATTACAAGCACCATTTATTACACTATTCTATTACTTTAGCAGGAGAAGCCAGCATATAATAACAAGGAGAGAACCAGGACTGGTCATTGTCAGAGTTTACAGGAGTTTGAATTGAATTGAATTAGCTTTATTGTCACAAGTACTCACATGAGTATAGTGAAAACTTTACAAGTTGCCACCTACAGCACTCTTTTAGGTACAAAGGTATCTTGGTACAGAGTCTTAGATACAAAGCAGAAAAATAAGGAAAACAAAGTTAAAAAGTTCAACAGTACAGTCCTTCCTAATAAATAGTCCAAAAACAAAGAAACATAGCTAACTGTTCAACACCAGGAGGAACACAGGATACAGTAGGCATTTCTACTGCACTGGGCATTGACAATTGTGATTCAGGCAATTCCTAAATGCGGAATAATAAAATTAGTCTTTCATCTCCTCGTTTCCGAGCCCAACTGCACCTTCAGTCAACCTCAGTACATCTGCCAATCTGTTCAGTACCTTCTTGTGCAACAATATCAAGTATCTTTATTAAACCGTTATGCTGTTTTCATTGCCACAGGACCTTCATATGTGGAACACAATCCCTTCCCTACAGGGGAGGACAATGTTTTGAAAGAAGACATTATCTGAATAGCCACACTGGCTGCACCAGCTGGGAGACTCGTACATGGGTGTACATAGATCAGTAGATGAGCCTCACAGCACTGCGATAGAGGTGGATTGTTCTATGTAATCTCTCCTCTGCAGGTGAGAACTATTGAACTCCTTTAAGTACTTAGAAATATAACATGGAAGCATACCAGCAGGAAAGATTAACCAAGTGAGGCTTGATGTTCATTCCAGACATTTTATATTCTTTATTAACTTACAGCATCTATTGGGTGATTTCACAAGGACTCTACAATCTACAGTCTTTCATGGAGGGAGAGGCCATCTCCAGAGACATAACAGCTAGACCCACACAGAGCAGAAGTTCATGCAGAGAACGTTTTATGGCTCTAATAGAGAGTAAGATGGCCGAAAGCTCTGTGTCTGATGATGGAACAAGAGATCCTTAGGAGACCAGAAAGAGGGGACCAAAAGTTGTAGATACCAATATTTTGTATGAAGGGGTTGATAAGCTAAAGGAAACCAAGAAGCACTGGAACTTCAAGAAGTTATAGACAGCAGAACATTAGATGTTGAAATTTCTGTAGGATAGAGATCAGGAGACTAGGAAAGAACTTATCAAATAAGTCGAGCCTGGAAATGGTGCAACACAGGAAATCAAAAATAATGCAAAGCATAACAAGAAGCAGAAAAAGCAGTAGGCTATAACATCCCACAAACATGTTCTGTCATTTGGTACAATTGTGGCTGTGCTACTGCCAGAACTTCATCTTCTTGTTCTAACAAATGTGGGACTTTACAAGATAGCTATGTTCTAAAGTGCCCCTTATTTTAACTTCTTTTATTCATTCATGGGATGAGGGCATCACTGGTTAGACAGCATTAATTGCCCAACCCTAATTTCCCATAAGGCAGTTAAGATTCAACCTCATTGCTGTGGGTCTGGAGTCACAAATTGACCAGACCAGGTAAAGATGGCAGTTCCCTTCCCTAAAGGACATTAGTGAACCAGATGGGTTTTTCTGATTCCTGGTCATTTTTAGATTCTTAATTCCAGAGTATCTGAGAAAGGTTAAGCATATTCAAGGCTGAGTTAGATGGAACTTGGGTAAATCAAAGCCTGTGAGAAGTGGGCGGTGCTAGATTGTGGAGATTGATACCATTATTTGATTTTATTTGATTTATTGTTGTCACATACTGAAATACAGTGAAAAGTGTTGTTTAGCATGCTCTACAGGAAGATTGTAACATACAACGTGCATTAGGTAGCAGAACAGAGTACACAATACAGTGTGATCAGAGATAATGGGAACTGTAGATGCTGGAGAATCAGAGATAACAAAGTGTGGAGCTGGATGAACACAGCAGGCCAAGCAGGATCTTAGAAGCACAAAAGCTAATGTTTCGGGCCTCGACCCTTGTCTGCCTCCTCTCCACCTATCTTCTCCTCTATCCACCTTCGATCTGCCTCCCGCTCTCTCCCTATTTATTTCAGAACTCTCTCCCCATCCCTTTTTTCTGTTGAACGGTCTAGGTCCGAAACATCAGCTTTTGTGCTCCTAAGATGCTGCTTGTGTTCATCCAGCTCCATACTTTGTTATCTTGCACAATACAGTGTTATAGCTGCAGAGAATATTCAGGGAGAGAGAGATCAACATTAATAATATTCCAGTTAGAGTGATTCATTTTCTAACAAAAATGGAAATTGTTAAAGAATCATCAAATGCTTCATGGTGGAATTTGAACACAGGTCCCCAGAACATTATCTGGGTCTCTGGATTAACAGTCCAGTGATAATACCCGTAGGCCATTGCCTCCCCTAATGTAAAACATAATATCCTAGAAAAGAGAATAATGTGCTCATACTGTACCTCTGTCCAGAGACAGGCCCATATGACCTGGTTGTAATGGGGGAGAAAGAAATGCAAACACACTATTGAAAAGCAGCTAACAGTTTACAGACCTTGACACAGAAAATGGGGCAATTATCTTCTACAGACAGTGACACGGAAACAGAGAGTAAGGGTCAAAGGAATTACAACAATGTGGAGGAGCAACAGTTACTCCTGTGAATTGAA
The DNA here is from genome assembly GCF_030684315.1 of Stegostoma tigrinum. Classification (NCBI taxonomy): domain Eukaryota; kingdom Metazoa; phylum Chordata; class Chondrichthyes; order Orectolobiformes; family Stegostomatidae; genus Stegostoma; species Stegostoma tigrinum. The sequence goes on from NC_081354.1 coordinate 15,641,578, forward strand.
GGAAAAGATCATCTTTATGCCAGCAAGATGCAGGTGAGAGTTGGTTCTCTGTTCGAAGAGAAGTCAATTGAATGAACAAGATTTAAGAAGCATGCAATCAGTGAAGTTGATGGAAGTTGGTTCTGGAATATTCAGACTGGAAAAGGACACTGGAAAATTCAACCTGGTGTGGCAAGGAAAAGCGAGCTCACTGACAACTGGATTATCATGTGCTACAAATGTTCTAGAAGTGTCATGTAAAGCTAGGAAAAACTCATTTGACACTGTATCTTTCAATTGTGTTACTTAGTTAATGTGACATTACCTTTTTAGGTTAGTATATTAAGCAAATTTTAATCAATGCCAGATTGATCTTTGAAATTACTACAGCAAGAATTTTTAATCAATGCCAGAGTGATCTATGCTGATTTTAGTTCATTACAGTAAAAGTGTTAACATATAAAATCTTGTTCTTTGGTGATTTCCATTTTTGCTGGGAAATGAATCACTCTAACTGTAGTGTTATTAATGTTGATCTCTCTCTGCACATTCTCTGCAGCTATAACACTGTATTGTGTACTCTGTTCTGCTACTTAATGCACTTTGTATGGTACAATCTCCCCGTAGAGCATACAAACCAACACTTTTCACTGTATTTCAGTACATGACAACAATAAATCAAATAAAAATCAAATAACGGTATCAATCTCCATAGTCTAATACCACCCCCTCCTCGTAGACTTTGATTTACCCAGGTTTCAACTAACTCAGCCTTGAATATGCTTAACCTTTCTCAGATACTTATAAAACACATTGCAAAAGGAATATCAGAAGTCTACACAACAGTCTTGCATTAATCAGAACTAGGATGCCAGAAACAAGATTTCAAGAAAGGGACATGAATGGCATGGCAATTGCCAAAGTGGTTATTTGCAGTTGGAGCTGGAAGCTGTGGGTGAGGTTTTAAATGAATGCTTTGCATCTATGTTCACTGTAGAGAAAGTTGATGTGGGCAGTGAAATTAGAGGTGGGCTTGGGGGAGTAGGTGAGAGGTGGGGCTCTGTGTTATACTTGAATGAATTTGCAATTCAACAAAGGAAATATCAACGGCTTTAAAGTGAATAACTGCCCAGGTCTAGATGAGGTGTATGCCAGGCTATAGTGGTTGCAGAGTTATTAAGTCATAGAGAAAGTTGGGAAATACTGTAAGAATTTGTGGGGACTCTGGCATAAATTTTCAAATCCTCTCTGGCCACAACAGGGCTGCCAGAGGACTGGAGGACAGCTAATGTGGTACTAGTATTCAAGAAAGGTGGTAGGGACAAACCATGAAACTACACATCTGCAAGTCCATCATTTTTGGTAGGTAACTACTGGAAACAATTCTGAAGAACAGAATTAATGTCTACATGAGAGGCAAGGTTAATCAAGGACAGTCAGCCTTTGTAAAGGAGAGATAATGATATAGTCTACATAGAGTTCAGTAGGGCTGTGACAATGCCTTGTATGGCAAACTGGTTAAGAAGCTAAGACCCAAAGGGATTAGGGCAATTTTGCAAATTGGATCCAAACTTGGTTCAGTGTCAGGTGGCAGAGAGTTATGTGGAAGGATTTTTTTTGTGATTGGAAGCCTGCGTTCAGTGGCACACCACAGGGTTTGGTGCTGGGTGCCTTTCTGTTTGTTGTGTATGATCTAGAAATGAATGTAGAAGGTATAATTAGTTAGTTTGCAGATGACACAAAAATTGGTGACATGGTAAATAGTGAGGAGGAAAGCCTTTGAATACATATCGGTAAAGATAGGCTACTCAAATGTGTCGAAGAGTGGCAAAGGGACTTTTATCCTGAAAAGTATGAGGTCATGCATTTTTGGAGGACGAATAAGGCAAGGGAGTATACATTGAATGTGGGACCCTACGAAGTTCAAAGAATCAAAGGGAGATTCTTGTGCATGTCCATAGATCTTTTAAGGCAGCCGGACAGTTAAATAAGATAAATGGAATACTTACTTTTATTAGTCAAGGCATTGAATACCAGAGCAAGGAGGTTATGAGGGAGTTGTATGTACCATTTGTCAGGCCACAGCTGGAATACCGTGTGCAGTTCTGGTCACCACACTGTCAGAAGGTTTTGAGTGCACTAGAGAGCGTGCGATAAAGATTCACCAGAATTTTCCCGGGCTAGAGTGATTGAGCTATGAAGAGACCACATAGGCTGGGGTTGGTTTCCTTAGGGCAGAGAGTACTGAGGCTGAGAGAGTACTGATTGACATGTGCAAAGTTCTGATTGGCATAGACAAGGTAAATAAGGAGAAATTTTCCTTTCGTAGAGCAACAATAACCATGAGACACTGTTTAAAGGTACGGAACAGGAGTTTAGAGGGGAATTAAGGAAATAAACTTCCACCCTGAGTGTTGCGGGTATCTGGAACTCACTGCCTAAAACTGTGTTAGAGACTGGAACCCTGAAGACATTTTGGAATTATTTAGATGAGCACTTAAAATACCATAGTGTACAAAATCACAGGCCAAGTGCTGGAAAATGAGATTAGAACAGATGGATGAATGGTAACGGGGCAGAGATGATGAGCTGTGCTGTTAAAAACTCGATGACTCAATGACCCTAAAAATACTGTTAAACTACTGTCACCAGTAATTTCTGATCATTATTTTTCTTCACCTCTGCCTGTATTTATTCTCCTTCCTGATCCCCTGACACAAGATCTTTTCTAACTACAGTCCTTGTATCAAATTTTATCATCAGAGCTGCTGCTGCCTTTTCAGTTGTACTGAAGAAGCACCTTGAAAACTTTATTTTTTTAAAAAATCAGTTTGTATCCACATCTTTTTAATTGCAGTAATTGTGGGACAAACTCACCAGGTGTCAGAGCTGGTTGAAGTTAGGGAATCTTCACTGCTAACGTGCAGCGAAGAGTTTCATAGCTCATCAAGGTCTCTCTGTAAAAGATCAGTGATACTAGGATTTATTTATACATTATTTTAGGAGGAATTGAAATAGCTGGTCCTGAACATTCTGCCTCTTGTCCAGCCTACTTTTCTGTGTCACTCCCAGTCTTCTCTAGTAACTCTAGGATACATATTTTGTTACATGTACACAGACAGGCAGAACTGGTGAAAAAGTACTGAAATCAAAAACAGGTTGAGCAGCATGAATCCCTTCATTCTTTACAGCAATCTCTTCTGTTGGTGCCTGGACAGATTATAATTGCTCCGTGTGGGCAAAATTTAAAATGACTGCCAACATCCAGAACTGTTCATGGATCCTGCTTGACTCCTATGGGGATTAAGATTTTAGCCCTGGCTACAACTCCAATCAGTTTAGGATTCTCTTACAGCTTTGCCAGACATCTGAGTGATATCCACCCAGCCTGAGAATGTGAATGGCCACATTAAATGCTATAAATAAATTGTACAGATATTCCTTTTTTAATTTACATAACTCAGGGATGTTAATTATTATTTTGCTGGAGTGTTATTCATTTCTTGCTGTTTGCAAACAAAATAAAAGCAATAGTTTGGATAGACTTAAAAGATTCTCAATTTCTTATTTGATCTGTATCTATTGTATAGATAATCCTTATTAAGTATAGTTTCTGCTTAGCTTTCAATTATCACAACCAAAAAATCCTTTTACTATCATATTACTCCCTTTCACCAGTACCACTTTGATTGTCTTAAAGTCAGTTTCTCTGTAGACTGCGTGTTAGTCCCTTGATTATTTCAAACATATTTTCTTAGTATTCAGACACAGTAATTAGTTTGTTATGTAATGGCATATGCTTGAGACCCATTCTTCAGTGCAGCTTCACCATACCCTGCTGGATGTTAGTTATTTCACATGTGAAAAAATTATGTCAATACATTTACACTACTATCCTAATATCATGTGACAGACACTTGATTTCCAAGCGATCTTCTCAAAATATTAAAGCAGCTGTCTCCATTTCAACATCTTTACTTATTGTCCCTTACACAGTGACTGCCAGACTATCAAATTCATTTGTCTTTAAAAATTTCATTGGTAAGGACACAATCATCTTCAAGAGAAAGCTATCAACTTATTATTTATATTCTTTTAGTATAAATTAGGTCAATACCAAATTGATGTATTTCAATGAACTATGCTCAAGTTTAGTTATTTTGATTCACATGCTGTCTCATTCAGGAGCCCTGGAGAAATTTTACTTACAATATTTTCATACTATCTTTAAAACAGAAAACACACAATCCCACATGTTTCCAGACATTACCACATTTTATTCTTGTTATTCATTATTTTAAATGAAATTTAGTTTTCACAATAATAAATTGCTGATTATCCTTAATATTTCCTTATTTTAACATTAAACCAGGTTCAAAAGCAATGTTGTCAAGCTGACAGACCTTGTTAATGTTCAGCTTATTTCTTCCCAAAGCAAATGTTCCTTTTTTGATATGCAAGAAAAAATTAGGTTGTTTTTCTTTTAGCTTTTATTTGAAATTAAAACTTAATTATCCCCTTGATCTCAGGTAAATTTCCCTTTTGAGTGTCTGAATTTATAACTCATATAAGGTATTTTATGAATTCAAATTACAGAAACAATTATGTCCAGGCTTTGTGATTTTAAATGGTGCTTTTTTAAAAATCAGAGACACGAATGCTTGTTGTCTTAGAAAATAAAAAAATTGTGTGTATCATTAAAGCCGAAGTTCTAAATTGCAAAGCCTTGAGTCTAAGTTTGATATCAGTCAAGCTTTTGAATATCAAAGACCCTTAGGTCCTTTGCTATTGTATCATTATTTGTTTGGCCTAGGATACTTGTGTAAAAAATCACAAGAAAACAAAATCCATTCTGCCTTTTATTAGAAACCCAAATGGGGCAATAATGTCCAACCATAACTATAAATATAAAAACTTCAAATTTAGCATAGACTAAAATGTACTTTTGCAATATGGATGTTGTGTGGTGAACATTTGAAAAAAAATCAGCAAATTAATTTACCTTCTCTTCAGTTCTCTGACATCTGAACAAATTTTTAATATCGAAAGAAATCTTGTGACACCTGTAGTTGCCTATAAAAGAAAAGCACAGAAGGCTCTTCTATTTGAGCCAGAACAAATTTGTGCAACAGTATAAAATCTTAAACTGTGAGTGGAAGCGATTAATTTTATTGTTTCCTCAATTTTGCACATTTGAATCCAATCTGAAATTCTATGAAACATTTTCAAGACTTCAGGTTTAACCTCATATTTTGGAAACCAAACTGTGATATTTTCACAGCTTATGTAAGTTGACTTTAACTCATACTTAAAGTTATGCTTTTGCCCAGTAACATTTCTCAGCAGAAGAGCACAACTCATAGCAGTGACAAGACCCAACTCCAACAATAACAGTGTAAACCTTTTCAATAGATACATCGTCCAACCCACGTAAATTGATTGAATGATTGAACTGCACAGAGGCCAATATCCCATCACCCAGTCACCCTTTATTTACTTGTGCAGAGTAAACAATATGACTATATATATTTGATTCTAATCCCTGGTTACTTTTTTTCTGAACTGAGGAGATGCTAATCTCCTGGTTGTACCTTTTTTAATATATTTGTTTTTTTCTACACTGCTTCCTTTACCCAGTGCCCATGTGTGTGTTTAGGTGTGAAACACCAGGCATGCAAACAACTTTATTACTAGTCCACCACCACGAAAAACACACATGTGGCAAAAGCATTAGTATCAAGGAGAGGACCCAGAGGCAATGCCTATGTGAAAAAAAAAGTTAGGGGAATGGTAGGGATCAATAAAAATGGAGTTTGTGGGGCAAATAAAGCACTCCACATCCCACAATGCCCACCTCTCCCAAAAGGCATAGGTGCACCCCGCAAGCTCCTTCTCCAGGGACACCCAGGTGTGGACGTTGCCACAGAAGAAGAGCAGGCAGTTGGCCATAACAAACACCACCACAGCCCACTGCCTGGGCCTATTAATGGCCAGCTTAGCCAGGCCCAGGTGCAGACCCACGAGGAGATCCTTCAACCAGGTCGCGCCCCCCAACCCCCACCCCCTGTACGATGCACCCAAAGACCAGGAGCATGGGGTTGAAGTGCAGCCAAACATGAAAGCAAAAGGAGGCCTTTGAGCTAACTGAAAAGGGAGTGCAGGTGCTCACACCCAATATATGCATGGTCCATGGATTCCACAGCGCCACAAAACAGGCAATTGGGCTGGGAGTCCTTGAACCGCCACAATCTGTGGTTACATGGGACGGCTGCATGCAACACCGTTCCCTCCAGATCCCTGGGGGAAAGATTGAAGACTCCTGTGCAGAGGGCCCTCCACAGGGGATCTCTCCCCCTGCGTGGTGGCAAATGGGCATGCCAAGGTATGCCCGGGTGGTGGATGAAGGAGAAGAGTTGGATGATGTGTTGCAGCAGTCTGTATGGGCTCCCCACCATTTTACATCTTTAGAAGACACAAGCATGAAATTCTGGAGGCGGGTCAGGTTGTGGGGCACAGGCTCCCAGGGGAGGCACTGGACCCTGGGTCCAGTGTGAAATTCTGTACCCGCAACAGGATCCTACCGCACACCTGTGCATCTTCCAACTGCTACACAATGTTGGGTCCGAGCGCTACCTTTTTAAAGTTTTTAATGGCACAAACCAGATGTCTACTGCGGCTGTGTGCACCAAACCCAGCCCAGGCCTCCACCACCCAGCACGTTCCCAACTCTGGTCACCCCTGCAGCTACAGCCCTCCCCTCTGCCAGCTAGTTAAACTGGCAACTACAGAGGTGCAGGCTCCTGAGCTCTCTGATGATGGCTGACACTCCTGCCGTAGGATAGGCGCAACATGAAGTGATCATGCTTCAGACAACGATCAGGTTCCTGGTAAAAGACAGGTGGCGTGCTGAGGGCAACCTGCAAACCATCAATAAACTGGAGCTGTCTATCCTAGTTGAGGGTACGCACCCGGTGGAAAAAATACATCGCCGGGGGGGGCACCACTGAGGAGAACGCTCAACGTAAAGGTATCCCTACAAGGTCTGAAGGTGGAAAGTCACCTCCTGGGTATGGGCACGCACCAGCAACTGACCACCCTCCTCAATAGCGAGATTCAGAACCTGTGCCTTGACTCAGTGAGTCTTTATTTCCCACAAAGGGATGAGCCAATGTTCTCCGGATTTCAGCGACAAAACCAGGAGGAGCGAGTAAAGGAACCAGGCAGTCCTGCAATACGGAGGACACCAGCTGGTTTACAAGCAGCTCCTGTACGACAGTACCCAAAGCAGCCCTGTCCAGCGGCCTGGGCAAGCTGAGACTTTGGCCCCCAGCTCTTGCCAATTCACCCCCAGCCAGCATTTCTCAGCTACGCTAAGGTAGCTCCCCAGATAGAGGAGATACGTGGTGCTCCAGCTGAACCCCCGTAACTCCTCTGGCTGAGAGTCCATCCGCCATGGATCGACCAGGAGTCTGGAACATTTGTCTGCTGAAATATGCCACACAGCACACCGCTTGGCACTCGTGCCTCCTCCCCAATTCGGCCAGGTCTGTGATAGTGAGGAGCACATTGTCGGTGTAAGATGTAAGGACCGCACCCGTGCCCGGCCTGCGCAGAACTAGTCCTGACAAATTCCTTGGCAAGAGGCACAGGGAATACAGCTGGCCGGACCAGGGGCAGCCCTGACACACTCCTCTTCCAAAGTGAAGGGGCACTGTCGGCACCCATTAACTTTAACCAGACACTCTGCGGCGATGTACAAAAGGCAGATCCAGATGACAAACTGTGTCCTGAACCCGAATGCCTGCAGAATCCTGAGCTCATACACATGACTGACCCCGTCGAACACCTTCTTCTGAGCCAGGGTCAGGAAGGTGCTCAGCAGTCTGGTCCATTGGCAAAAGTGGCCTGCATTGGTCAGCCAGGGTTTCCTGATTGGCCCAGGTTAACAACAGCAATCAATGATCTTGTCGTTTCAATCATGACATCCCTCCCCTGCCTTAGGCTGGGGATGTAGGCCTAGTCTTTCTCTTGTGGCTTTTCCTGCGATGTTTTCACCCAGGTCTGGTTCCTCTGATTGAGACACTGACACAAGTGGCATGTACCAGACCACAGCCCATCTCATACGTCCAGAGTGTCTCAGGAGAGCTTCCTCATCTTCTCCCGGCAGTAACTGTATTGACGCCACATTCACCTCAGACTCTGTGGTTTCCTCGACACTAGATGAGGTGGGGAGGGGGGGGTCGCGGTGTAGAACCCATGGTCTCTGCCAGGCCTTCTGGCTGTTATGAGGGGCCAAGTATGTTTTGCTCCTGCCCTGTTTGCAAAGTAGCTTCTTTCGGGTGATCCATGCGCTTGCTTCAAACTGCCCTACCATAGATCTCTATGTTCAGTTGCATTTCTCAAAGTGTTTGCAATACGCGTACATCCTCATTGCTTGTTTGTCCTCTAAATGGCATTACCTGACATCTATGTAGATTTAATTGCCCCTGCCTCACTGTGTACATTGTGCACACCTGGGTTTTGCCTTTCTACAGCTTTTACACAGTCCTTTTGTTGTTTGCCATTTCTCTACATTTATTTCATCTGAAAATCTCAGGATTGTGGCCCTTTAACCTACCCCAAATCATCTATGTGTACCAAAATTAAAAGAAGGCCCAGTATTTACAGTGGAAGTATACCACCTCCTAGTCTTCTTTAATCCTAGTAACACATCTTTACCCAACTCTTCCTTTTATGTTTGTCACCTAATTTTCTATCCAATCTACTATATTTCTTCCAGCGCTCTACATCTAAGTTTTCTTTTTCTGAATAAACCCCATGTGTGATTCTGTATAAAACACCTTCTGAAAGTGTAGATTCCATGTTTCTGCTATACTCCACTGATCTATTCAACTGGTAACTTTGTCAAAATAACTTTCTTGAGCCAAATCATGCTATTGTCCTTGATTTATGAGATGAAGGATTCTAGGAGTTTGTCAACAACTGACTTCAGGTAATAAAAACTAAAAGAACTGTGGATGCTGGAAATCAAAAAAAAATCAGAAATTGCTGGAAAACGTCACCAGGTCTGGCAGTATCTGTGGGGAGAAATCAGAGTGAACATTGTGGATCCAGTGACCCTTCTTCAGAGCACCTGACTTCAGTTCATGTCTGAGTGGTAAATCATTTTATTGTCCCTTCTTATACTTAGTCGAACACATTGATTTAAATCGTTGATGCTACAAGTCCTGTTGTCTACCTTTTTCTGCTGACTCATAGAAAAAAATTCAAACTAAAACTGCAATTTATAGCAGCCAACAAGACTGATGTTGTTGGAAAAATCGAAGAGTCTGTTTCTGCCTGAGAATGAGAGGACTTTGAGCGAGTCAACTATTTTTAAGCAATAGATGTGATGAAGATTGATTGAAGATCTTCTGAGGTATTGTCCTGGCGTCTATTAACATAGATCTAACATTGCCAACAGTTTTCCTAATCTTGATGAGATCAATATATTTGTTACACAGGACACAATTATCAAATGGAATAGGGATTCATACCATAAGACACAGGAGCAGAAATAAACCATTAGACCCTCCAGTCCACTGATGAGGTAGTAACTGATCCAATAATTCTCAACACCACTTTCCAGTCTTGTCCCCATAACCCTTGATCCCCTTACTAATTAAATATCTGTCTCAGCCTTGAATGTACTTAACAACCTAACTTTTATGACCCCCCCCCCCCAACCGGGGGAAAGAATTCCAAAAATTCACCAGCATCTCAGAGAAAAATTACTCCTCATGTCTGAGATAATAGGAACTGCAGATGCTGGAGAATCTGAGATAACAAGGTGTAGAGCTGGGTGAACACAGCAGGCCAAGCAGCATCTTAGGAGCAGGAAAGCTGATGTTTTGGGCCGAGACTCTTCGGGTCTAGGCCTGAAACGTCAGCTTTCCTGCTCCTAAGATGCTGTTTGGTCTGCAGTGTTCACCCAGATCTGCACCTTGTTTACTCCTTATGTCTGTCTTAGTTGGTCAACTCCTTTCCTTGAAATTATTCTCTCTGTCCTAGATTGTCCCACAGGGTGAAACAATCTCTTAGCATCTATCCTATCAGCCCCCCTCAGAATCCTATATATTTCAATAAGTTGTCTACTCATTCTTCTATATTCCAATGAACACATGCCCAAGCCACTCAACTACTCCTCAGAAAAAAAGTCCCTCTTTACCCAGAACTAATCTAATGAAACGTCTCTGCAATGTTTCCAATGCCATTGCATATTTCATAAAATGACAGGAACAAACTGTTCACAGTTTTCTACGTGTGGTCTAACTAGTGCCTTGTACAGTTTTGGCAAGGGTTCCCTATTTTTAATGCACTATTCCCTTTGAAATAAAGGTCAACAGTCTACATATGTTCAAAAACAAATTTGCTGGAAAAGCTCAGCAGGTCTGGCAACATCTGTGAAGGAGAAGACTGTGTTAACGTTTCGGGTTCGGTGACCCTTCCTCAGAACTGATCTTTCTGCACATAGCTTTCTACATTTATATTATAGACAGCTTCTCTATTCTTCCTGCCAAAGTGTATAACCTCACTTTGTACCACATCATGTTCTACCTGCCAAGAATTTGCCTTTTCACTTACACTGTCTATGTTCCTCTGCAGGCTGTTTATGCCATTCTCACCGTTCACTTTGCCACCTATTATCGTGTCATTTGTGATGGTACATTCACTTCTGTCATTCAAGTCATTAATGTATATTGTTTGTAACTGTGGCTTCAGCATGAGTTTATATTCAAACTTAATTTCTCCCGTTTTTGTCAACTTATGTTCATTTCCTCAATCCTCTGGATTACCACTAATCATTGTTATGTAACATGTATTTTTCCTGAAATTCACGTTATCTTTAACTTCCTTGGTTAATTTGCTTGGTTTATCCCCTTCTTAAAATCCTTCTTTCTTACTGGGATATATCTTTATTGTGAGTCATGAACAATTTTCTTAAATGTCTGCCATGAATCATTAATTATCGTTGCTACTAAACCCCTTTCCCAGTCCAATTCAGCCAACTCTGCCTTTGGTCATTTGTAATTATCTTTATTTAAGCTTAACACATTTGTTTCAGAATGAGGTTTCTCGCTCACAAATTGAATACTAAATTCTACCATATTACGAATACTGCTTCCATGTTTTACTCTGAAGGTACTTATTAAACCTGCCACCTTCACAGATCCATAACAGCTGGATTCCTAGTTGGATCCACATTATACTCTTCTAGAAAACTACCCTGAATATATGTATGAATTCTTCCCCATGTCCACCTCTGCCAATTTTATCTTCCCAATGTATGTGATCGTTAATGCCACCCATACACTGATTTTTAAATATGCCCTCATTATCTCCAAATGTATTCTCTATCTGACATTATTACTACTGCTGCCAATGTTTTCTTTCCCTTGTTATTTCTCACCTTCACTCATATGGATTCTACATCTTCAAAAGCAGAATCATTTCTTACCATTGTATTTAACCCATCTTGAGCTATCAAAGGAACTCCACCACCCTCCCTTCCTGTCACTTTGCAACCTCATCCTCATAAGAAGGACTTACTTAGGCAGTTACATAATATATACAGTTCCAGTGAAGAGGATTGTTTAATGGCTGCAAACTTCTAATTTACTGCCTGATCTGATAACTCTTCAAAACATGCCTCTCCGGTGATGGATGGATGGACTGACAGACAGATGAATAAACAGAGGCAGATAGGTAGATAGGCATGTCGGGTACAGGAAGAGGAAAAGAGATGGCAAAAGAGGCATGGATAAATAAGCGGGTAAATAGACAGAAAGAGAGATACTGAGATAGGCACAGAGGGAGATTGATTTTTGTGCTCTCTTCAAAAGGCCTAGCATTCTATCGTCTTTGGAATTTCTGAGATAAGACGACCCAAGATTACAGGCCTGCTTGAGTTGGGAAGCTGTTTTTGAGGGAAGAATTTTATATTTTGAACTAATGGCCTCACTAAAATCCAATGAATTTGATGTTGGTTTTGGAGAATCTACTTTCAGTCTGCATTATTGCAACTTTTTAGTTAAACCTCAAGTGAATTACTCAATCAAAGGCAATATAAGCAAGGTCTCAATTTTTGTAACTGAGTTAATAATTATTACCACAAAATACATAGTTGTACAATTGCTTGCAATCGTTACAATTTAGGGGCATCCCTCTTCTTTGGTAGCAAGTTATATTTGAAAAGTCACCTTCATTTGCTTATTACTTATATTTATTGTCGTCCTTTTCAGCAAGATTGATGTTTTGTTGATGAAGTCATCCTGAATTACCAGAATCTTGCAAACTAATTGTAAATCATAATTGTGGGAGGCCATTGGGGTTGGCTTGCAATAAAGGCTGAAAGAATTCAGTGTACCTACTTCGGATCATTTTATAAACCCCCATGAAAACACCCTGATATCTATATTGCTATAAAATTCTTTGAATTCTTTAAATTCTTTGAACCTATCTTGGTAAATAAAATACTTTAATACCAAGAATTAATCAGGTTGCCCTTCTCTGTATCTTTTGAAGCCTTCATACCACTCGATGTAAGAAGATCCTAAACTGAAAACAGTAAGCTGAGTTTCTAATCAAGGTATTTTATAAGTACGGCAAAAAAGGATCTCTTGGTTTATTGCGTCTTGTTCTGTAAATGCATCCTAGCATATAGTTCACTCTAGCTTCTGCTTATTGGTATTTATCATGAACCTTAACAGATTTATGCACTGGAACAAACAAATCTTCCTCTTTTTTCCTCACTAACTTTAGTTTTCTCCATTAAAGTGTGTACATATGTTCAGCCTCCACAGTGGCCACATGCATGTGATTTCTAAATGAATATCAGCAGAAACATGACCAAAAGAAAATTCTTCTGAAACTAATGCAATTTTGAGGGCAATTCGAACCTGATTTGCTAATTATGCCCAAGTTGGAAACTTTGGCCAAATATTCAATAATACAGTTCCAAACTGGTCCTGTAGTTTCAAATCATTTTTAGCTTCTGTCTTTTTGGGAAGGAGATTGGCATTTATTGCTGCTTTGCAGGTTCAATGTAAATGACATCCAACAATCCAGGGAAATTTTATTAATTTGTTAAAGTTTGCCTGGAGTCTATTCTTGACTGGAAGAATGGTTGCAACACAGGATGAGACCAGTCAGATACCCGTGCCTGTGCCACTCACTTTAAGCATAGCTCAGTGATTCCCACTTCCTTTGGTCCTGCACTTCTTATTTTCTCCAATTCCTGCAAGTAAAACGGACTCCATCGCATTCTTAGCAGTGCATTGTAGATCCCAATTACTCACCACTTGCTGCAGAAACAAAGGTTTTCCTTCTGTCAGACTTTGTCCTTGTGCCAATCACCTTAAGTTGGTTCGCAACCATCTTTTCTCAATATTTATTCTGAGTTGACGCCTCATGATTACAAATTTCTAAATCAAATCATGTTTCTATTTTCGCTAAGGAGAACAACCCCAAGCTTTCCACCAATGAGGGCCATCTTCCCTGGAAACATCCTCATCAGTCTTTGCTGCACACTCTATAACGTCTTTAAATCCTTCCTGATGTGCAGGTCAGACTTGAACACAAATGTCCAATTGAAGCTTAATGAAAGAAATTCTACAGTTACATTGTAAGTTATTCTAATGCCAGCAGTAGTATTTTTTATCAATGAACTACCGGGCACCCTTAAAACTCACTTGAGCAAGTTAGATACATTCTGACTGCCCTTCCTCTTAGCCATTTGATTTTTTATTAATTTCAGTTTAGTGTTTTCATTCCAACCAATGAAATATATTCAAATCTGAAATAATTTAATTTATTGTATTTCAAGGTCAGAGATGGAAGATTGGCAGAAAAATTGAGGTGTGGGTCAAAAATGTGTGAAAATGGATCAGAAGAAAGGTATAAGCAAAACAATAATGGAGTAAAGCTGGAAATAGTTGGCAAAAGTGTACCTTCTTTGTGAGTTGGACTTAACAGCCTTTTCTTTTTAATTAATTCCTCGACCTCTCCTGAAATTGCATGTTCAGACAATGTTTTTTTCTGGTTAGTTTTCAAAACTTCCAATTGCTCAGAAGTTATATCTTATGTATAAACTTAGACATTGATTCTTGACAAGTAATTTCATCTTAGCTTCATGACTGAATCCAATAATGCCATCAAGCAACATTTAGAATTTCCAAAACTGACTGGAAACTTTGTCTTGTTTTTCATGTTGCTAATTTGAGATTACTTGGTGCAGCCGTCCCCTATAGTATCAGCCTTGGTTCCACTGATAGCATTCTCATCTTTGAGGCAGACTGTTGTGGTTCAAACACCACTCCAGAGAATTGAGCGTAAAGTCTAGTGCAGTCAGTCCACTGTGATACTAAGGGAGTTCAGTTGAGTCTCAACTGCCTTCTTGGGCGTGCCTAAAAAATGTCACAGCACAAATTGAAGGAGAATAGCAATGTCCATGTCAATATTTACTGCTTAACCACAACTGGTTTTATGACCGTTATCTCCATGCTATTTTCTGTGATTATCCCTTTCCAATTCTATTAATAAACTGATGACATCTCCACAGTTGCAAAGGATCATAGGCTACCCTGTCATTAGAGAGAGATAGACAAAAGGTAGGTCAGTTTATCCAAAGACTCACCACACTGCAGCTAAATGCAAAGTATACATTTTATGCTGACCTCACTTAGTACTAGAACTGAATTAGCACTGCTGGTGTTACATTGCGTCTCAAAGCAGCCATACAGCCAACTGAGCTAGCCATCACAATCAATTTACCACTGAAATATACCATGGAATATTCATTGATTGAAAAAAATTATTGCAATTCAAAATACACTTCACTGGCTATAAAAGCACGTTGTGACATCTGGAGTCACTGCATAAATATAAATCTTTTAGTACTTGTTTTCTTGTTATGTCTTTTACATTAAAATGTCTCAGAGAATATTTAAAATACAATGATTATTGCAATGTAGACATTTACAGCAGCCATGGCATCAGTGAAATTAATTAGATGCCAAACAGGTTTTAGATGATATTGATCAAGGTTAAGAGATTTGCCAACTCATCATCAGTTGTTGTAACCTAACTTGGACCTTCCTTCTCAGTATGACTCAGTACAACCATCAATGCATATAAGACATTTGATAAGTTTCCAGTTAATCAAAAAACAGTTCACCATTTATAAACATTAAATCATTCCCTACTAAAACTTGGCCACAGGCTTTCCATTTGCACAATTCATCTCTATCAAAACTTTCCAAAAGAGAAAACAATTTACAGGAATTACAATATTTAAATCTTAGAGCTACACTGTAACATCAACCAACTCCAACTAACAGTCCTCTGTTAGACTTCTTATTTGACATGGGTTGTTGAAATTTGACTCATTTTCAGCAGCAAGAATTTCATGATGCCAGGGTGAAACTCTATTCAGAACCAATAAAAGCAGAATGGAGCCATTCATCTAAATGTCATGCATTTGCAAAGAGAACATTTTGTCATCTTTTATCATTTTTCAACATCTTTATGGTTGTAAGCTACAAAACAAGTAGAAAGCTGACTAATACCACCATATTTTAATTTTACATAAGAGGTGTGCTCAAACTCACTTATATGTGACAGTATGTTGGATTTCTTCGTTACACTGCAAAAGGAGGTCATTTAGTCCATTGTGTCTGTGCTGGCCGTCGCCGAAAGCAATTCCTTTAATGCTACTCTCTTGCATTTTCCCATAACCCTAAACATTTTTAAATTTGAGACAAAGATCCAAATTCCTTTCAAATGCCTTGAATGAAGCTGCCTCCACTGCAGACAGTGCTCACCAGAAGTTAACCATTCCCTGCACTAAAATAATCTCCTCTGTTCACCATGGTTTCATTTGCCAATGATCATATATCTGTATCCTCTGGCTCTGAATGCTTCTACAGGATTATATTTCCCTAGATAACAGAGTGTGGACTAAACAGCTGATTCAGAATGCATATTCTTTTGCAATGAACCCACTTTTAGCTGTAACAATTTAAGGTCCCAACTCCTAAAGATATTATGGAACTTTTTCAAATGCAAAAACACTTTTGAGTAAAATTACCTTCTAAATTTCTGCCCATTTGTGTTGTACATGTCAGGCTTTTGTTCAGTGATTTGTAAATGCGTTTGAATAGAAACTTTGGAATCTTCACAAACTAATGTAATTCTGATCAAAACCAGATGCATGGATCACTGATTGCACCCAAAGTAGAAACTCTTGGTCAACATTTTTAATATGTTAGATATATATACACCTAATGGTGGGATTGTTTTAACATCTACTTGGTTTACTCTAATCTGGCAAGTGTTAAAATGCATATGTTTTGTTAAACTAACATTTGTTATCTTCATGCATCTTGGAAAACCAATAGACTGCTTCAAGAATTATGAAGTTGGAAGGCTGAATTATAATCCTATTGGCTCTGAAGGCGTTAATGTTCATGTTACATTGGGACCACACATTCTGCTGATGTTATGCACATTTTGTGGACTCCAGCTTTCAGAGGGAGCAGATGTGTGCATACCAGCTCCCTGAAGAGTTAGCAATTATGCTTGTCCAAAACGTAACTGCACTTATTGCTATCATAGGATAAACCTCTTATTATTTAACAACAGTGCCTCTTCTACAGATTCTCTACAGTAGTGTATCCTCACCATTAATCACTTGATAGCTCCAAAACAAATTAAAGACGGTGGAGGATTAGTGGCCGTGAGCAACCTCAGAAACACTAACTCAAAACCACAGACTGGTGGAGGTGGCAAATAGCAAAAGGTGCCAGCAGTGGTCAGCTGGGAAAATACCACAAATCCTAGCCAGGACTATATGGACACGCACTAAACAGAAGTCAATTGGTGTTCCTTGAAGGATATGAGGGAACGGAAGAGTGTATGATTCTAAAATCAACTCTACTGTTTTGACAGGGTCATTGGAAGATGCCTGAAAGCAAATGTTCTACATTCCATTTTCATGGCTGCTCGAGTTTGGGTCAGTGAAAGGGAGAAAACCAGTTTGACATATTGTTTTTTTCAAATAGGACTGACAATCAAACATTTTAAAGTCACTGTAGCATTATCATTGGAAGCAATTGAGTTACATTTGATTAAAAGAGTCTTTGTCATCTTGTATTTTTAACTTTTCCCACACTGATTCCAGTTACGTTATGTGAACCATTCCATTCCAGGCCTAATGCCAGCTCTAGGCACAGGTGCAACGGCTGAGCACAATAGCAGATTTGAGAATCACTGCCCTCAAAATCAAGGCAGCATTTGGCTGAGCATGAGGCCAAACAGCCTATTAGCATCGATGGAAGTCTAAGGAAAAGTCATCCAATACCTGCAGCCATACTTGCTACAGAGGAGGATGGCTGCTCCTTCATACAGTTGGAGCAATACCTTTGACAAATGTTTACAGCTACTTCACCAGTCACAATGCCAGGAGTAGAGCTGTTGCTGAGATTTCCAATGCATTCATCTTTACTTACAACTCCTTCAACAATGTTCACTGACAGCTGGAGCTGGATAATGAGGCTCAAATGTGGCAGTTAACATTTAGGTCTTATAAATGCATGGTAATGATCATCTCACCAAGATAATTGCCAGCCAACTCCTTTTGAAATTCAAGAGCATCACCAATGAAAAATTCTCCAAACCATGGGGAAAATCATTGATGGTCAGATGATGAACTCAGCCAGTCACGCAAGCATTGTGGCTGCAAAAGCTGGGCAGAAGCATTAAGTGGCTCGCATTGTGCCCCCTTGAAGATCCAACAAGACACAATTTATGTAGGTGATTAAAAACAAAATCTCACTCTGTATCTGCGTGGGTCAAATCAAAACGCTCAAGAAATGGTTATGTGCTCTAGGGTACATGCAGGCTAGATGGATTAGCCATGGGAAATGCAGGGCTACAGGGATAAAGTAGGGAATTGGGTCTCCTTGGACGGGTGCTCAGTGTGGACTTGATGGGCTGAATGGTCTGCTTCCACGCTGTAGGGATTCTATGATTCTATGATTCAGGGGCAGAGCCTCAGTGTGGACTTGATGGGCTGAATGGTCTGCTTCCACGCTGTAGGGATTCTATGATTCTATGATTTAGGGGCAGAGCAATTAATTTAACTGGGCCACTTTTCACTGGGCTCAGTACGAGCGTTAACCGCCATTTTTGCTTTGAATTGCATGCACTGCAGCAACTCACTAATGTTACCACAGCTGGTACCTTTCTCCTGTGACCAACTCCAACAAGAAGGACAAGAGCACCAGTGTCATGGGAATGAGATTCACCTGCAAGTCCCCTTCAACTCACATGCTAGCAACCCTGATGGCCACGTGTCCTAATTTTCATTCATGCTGGACTAAATCCTGGAATTCCCCCACAACATTGTGGGTGTTACAACATCACTCAAACTGCATCCGTTCCCAAGTGGGATCACAGCCTTCAGAACTAGGAATGGGGCAATAAATGCCAGCCCTCACCACAGGATCCTAACTTGCTACTAAATGATTTATGCAGGCTTTATATTTGGGTGATTAGACTATTTAAACTACATACTGTTCGGTTTACTGCTCCAGAAAATATTGTGATGCATTGGTGCTTTGTCACCACCTTGTGATAGACATCTTTACAGCACATTGTAAAGGAAAACATAAATAGTAAAGCATTTAAGGATTAAATTTGATGAACTGCAGAGCTCTGTAGCTAAGTACTAAAGTATGTTTCATGCTCATTTGAGGAGCTTTCAAGCATAATATTTCTTGTCAAGTATCCTTCTTGGCTGTGAATTGGATCAATTTGTTCCCATAAAAGTTGTTGCACATTTACAACCTGAAGTAATGATTCACATGACCCAGTTACTCTATTAACGCTGGGCTGTAGCCTCTGATTACCTTTTACCAAGTTAGAAACTACTACAGGATTCAGGAGAAAACAAGATTAATGACAAAAACTTAACCTTGCTTCACTCAAAGCAACATTGGAATTTCCAACTAGAGGCGTTTAATGCGAAGTAGTGAAGAGAATATGGACCCATCATGATATTTAACATGAGGCTGCCCTTGTTCTTTTAATTAATACAACACTTTCAAGATGTCTAGTAAATTAGATGAAGACTGCTCTTGACAAGTTGTCCAAAAATCAAGTTAGTGATTTTTCTCACCAAATTCAGTTACATAAAGTGACCAATTTTGTCCCATGGACCCTAATCCCAATTTCTCCTCCTTTCTCCCCTGTCATAAATCCAAAGATGTTATAAGATAAAAGGCATATCAAATTATATTGGGACAGGATTTTTCAAAGAGATAGGTTTTAAGAGGCCCATATAGGACAGTGTTGGAAAGGTGGAGAGGCTTATGGAGGAAATTGCAATGCCTTGAGTCTAGACAGAAAAAGCCAATGTCCTCAATGAAGAATGTTAACTCCGTCTTTCTCTCAACAGATGCTACCAGGCTGCTGATTTTCTGCAGCACTTTCAGACCTGCAGCATCCGCAGTTCATTACTTAATACAAGACAAAGGATGCAGGAGTGCAAAAGAGGCTGGAATATGAGGAATGCAGAGCTCTCAGTGGTGTAGATGGTCACTGGAATCTGGAGAAAGTTGGCCTGGAGGGGTTTGGACAGAAGGATGAGAATTTTAAATTGAAGGCTTTAATCACAGAGACCTAGACTTGTATGGTACAGAAACAGCCCCTTCATCCGAACAATCCATGCTGACAAGACATTCTAAATTCTTTTAATGAGCTCTGAGGAAGGATCACCACACCCAAAATGTTAACTCTGTTTTCTCCTTCACAGATGCTGCCAGACCCACTGAGCTTTCCCGGCAACTTTGTTTTTGTTCCTGATTTACAACATCCGCAGTTCTTTTGGTTTTTAATCTAAATTAATCTAGTCCCATTCGCCAGCCTTCGGCCCATATCCCTCCAAACACTCGCTAAGTTATCAAATGTAGATCAGCATTTATAACAAGTTTTGTGGATTAGCATTACATTAATACCATTGGTTTATGCCAACAGAAATGTAGCAATCCAATATTAATGAAGTAAGCAGTTTATTGTGGTTCAGAGTTTTAGGGCACTGCTGCTTCAGTTACACGTTAATAGATCTGTACATTTTTCTAAGTTCTGGATGAGAATTGGTATTTCCGCACGGGGAGAATGCTGGAAAAGTATATGGGTAACTTTGTTTGTGGCACTTCTTTCCAAGGTCATTAACTTTGCTTTCCATTTTATGTATTTATTTTCGCTGATTGCCGATCTGCCTTTGCTCTGAAGTTTGATTCAGTCCTTCACTTTTCACAGGCTCTCCTCTCCGTATTTTCTTTATTGGAGGATAGCTGATGTGTTTTAGATATCTTGATGTTAAGAAAAAATGGAATACATGAGTTGAAATTGGCAATAAATTTTCACAGGCCGCATTAGCTTTTCCCTCATTGGTGTAACCGGATTGAGTTACTGCCATGAGAGATAATGGGAACTGCAGATGCTGGAGAATCCAAGATAAAGTGTGAAACTGGATGAACACAGCAGGCCAAGCAGCATCTTAGGAGCACAAAAGCTGACATTTCAGGCCTTCATCAGAGAGCTGTCTTCATCAGAGGGTCTAGGCCCGAAACGTCGGCTTATGTGCTCCTAAGATGCTGCTTGGCCTGCTGTGTTCATCCAGATTTTATTATCTTGGATTCTCCAGGATCTGCAGTTCCCGTTATCTCTAATGCCATGAGTTGGTTGTTTGTCACCACCTAGTGGCCATTATTGGGGAAATTCTATTTAAAATTAAAATTTCAGGTAATCGGTGTCAAAGATAAACAGTGTGACAACCACACTTATGGAAAAGTGCTTTTGTGTCTAAGTGTTTGGGCTTGCTTCAGAGTGGTAACTAGCAACAGAATTCTGCTTTGTATTATCAAATATAATTCTTTGCAGCATCCTTTATATGAATTTATTTTATGGCAAAATCCAATCAGCTATCTGGGAGAAGGCAAGCAGACAATGCATTTAACATAATTGGAATAATGTGCTGGATTAATGCTTTAGATAATTCAGGTATTGATTGCTAATTTGCACACCAGATTCACAAACATGGGCAAATAAATAATGGCCCCCTCGTGTAGCAGATTTGTAGATATTATAAACAACCTGCTCAGATGTATTATCAGATACCTCTGGAACAAGTGGGACTTGAATTCAGGTCCCCTTGTTCAAAGGTAGGTTCACTACCACTGCACCACAAGAACTGTAATGCAAGGCTATAATGCCTTTACTCTGATGTAAAGCATCTGTAATGTAAGATAGGGTAAGTATTAATGACTCTCAGAAGTTAGCGAGCAATTTGTTTAGCAACTGATTCACAGCCATATTGCCCCAGTGTTCTATGAATTTTCAGCCAATGCCTTTAACACAGTATACATTCCCAACACAGGAGAGAGGGTGCTGCCATTAATTATTAGCCACCCTGATATACCTGCACACGTGCAGTTATACCTTGAGGCACAGCAATATGCAGTGTCTTTTCCAGCCGTGATTTCTCTCCTTTGTTATTTTACATTTGACAAATGGAGTGTGCGCTTAAACATGGCCCCAAACACATAAGCTGCTGGCCCAATGTCAATTGAGGAGTGAAATAATTATTTCCTAAAATTGCTGCTTACAAATGGTTGCAGATAGGGATTTTCTACAGCTTGTCTGAAACAGGCAATCGGAAAACATGTTAAACTTATTCCAAGTGATCTAAAGCATTCCTCCCAAATGTGCTTGCAGTATTCCTCTAGCCCTTGTTTACATTCAGATACTTTCTTGTTTGCGAGTTTAAAAGCAACACTCTGATGGTGCGCATGCATATGCAGTGCTTGATCGAGTGGTGGCATTGGCCTCAGTGCAGCTTATTTCTAACAACTTGGATGCAAACAGTTTGTTAAAATTACGACTGCAAACCATGATATTTGTGTTACATTTGGCATCAAGTTTCAGTCAAATACAGAATTGGATATGGAGATTCACAGCCATCCAGGAAATTCACACACTCTGTGTGTTGAGGATGGACCAACCTAAAATGACCATTGAATTTTCAGACTGCCTGGCTTTATGTTTCATACTGCGTAAAAGAGAAGATGTAATATTCGAAGGAAATAGGCACCATCAGATGCTAGAATGCAGAAGCAAAAACAGAAAACACTGGAGAAACTCAACGGATCCGGCAGCAGCCGTGGAGAGAATGCGGAGTTAAATTTTCAGTCCAGTGACCCTTCTTGAGAAATGAAGAACTGTTCTGAAGTAGAGTCACTGGAACTGAAATATTAACTCTGCTTTCTCTCCACAGACGCTGGCCCGCTGACTTTCTCCAGCATGTTCTGTTTTTGTTTCAAAACACTTGAGAAGTGAATAGCCACTAAGTAATCCCTATTAAATCACAATGTCTTTCCCCATTCAAATGAGACACTGTAGACCTCAAGGGTGTTAAGCCACAGCACAAGCAGTGGAATTAACATGAACACTCTTCCTCATTTGAAACAGACTTTAACATTTGAAAAGCCATGTGGAGGCAGTCATGTTTCCTTTATCTGTTCAAAACATCAGCCAGATGTGCTTGCAGAGAAATCCAGCAAAGGTATCTGTTTGGCCAGTCTGTGAACAAGACTCAGAAGCAAGCTTCAAAGCAAAAGGCAGCCAAAGTACATAACCAGTTCCAGTTTAAAGCTTACTTGAAAACCAACCCCCGTAAACCTGACAATAAGAAGCCCACAACCTGCTTTGGATCCTTCACTTTATAAGACCCTCTCTTCAACTTTAAAATATGAAAATCATCCAAGCTGTCACAGGCCTGCCATGGGGAAGACCAACTATCAGAAACCAGAGACTGAGTAACCACAACTGGTAAAAGTAATTAGCCTTCGCTTGTGTCTAATCTTTGTATGTGAGCACATGTATGGGAACAAATGTGTGAGACATTGAAGTAATCCAGGATAAATGTGTGAGAATGAACAACCTTCTGTGTGCTAAAACTCATAAAAACTTGCTGATGAAAAATTCAAATTGAATGCATACATCAAGGGTAAGAAAAAGAACTTCTTTCACTCAAAACACTTGGTTACTGGTAATAAGTGTGTAAATACATTCTGTGCATGATAATGTCTGCTTTATGTATATAACAAAACAACAAAAAGTACAAGTAGATATCAAAGGAATAGCTTGATTTATGTGTATCACATTCCACTTCTTTCTAGTGAGACTGTCATAGCTGGCAATTTATTTGAGAAATCCAACAGTTGTGACGTTGACACCATTCGCATTTTATTTCGACCGTTTTGATTTTCTTCAGCGTTGTTAATTCACAGATGTTATTTCTACTGGAGGAACAGATTTGACGTCGTTATTGATCCTAACAGTGTGGGAACTGAGTTCACACCAATGAGGCCACCAATGGTTTAGGAAGGTTCTTCAATAAATAACTGAGGACAAAATCTGGAATCACTAATGCTTCAATTTGCAGTGATGACACTGAACTTGATGGCCATGGCCTTGACTAAAACACTACCTATCAGCGGGTTTCTCAGTCCTGGTTAATCCTCAACCATCCCCCCTGGAAATTCTATAACAAGTGAAGGTAGGATTACAATTGCTTGTGGTGATCATTCACACAACCTACTGACAGTCATTACTCACCTCATTTCATATCCACAAGCATTTGGGGAAGATATTAGAGGAAATCTGGTAACATTTTTTAAATTCTGTCTGCAGAGAGAGCCAGACACAATCAGTTATCCCCATGTCACTTTCTGACGTCCAACAGGTAAATGATCCAGTTCCAACTGAACACACACATGTACAAGAAAGCATGAGACCAGCTTCATTAATGGTGTGACCAGAGGGATTGACATGGAAGGAGTTTAAAGGATGATTTGGTTCTCTTTACTCAGAGTGGTAAGGGCGTGGAATGCCCTGCCTGCCAATGTAGTTAACTCAGGCACATTAGGGGCATTTAAACAGTCCTTGGATAAGCATATGGATAATGATGGGATAGTGTGGCAAGGGCGCTTAGATTAGTTCACAGGTCGGCGCACCATCGAGGGCCGAAGGGCCTGTTCTGCGCTGTATTGTTCTATGTTCTATGTTCTATGTTCTATGTACCAGTGAAGGAAGGGTGAGGAAAACTGGCAATCAGTTATTAAACATGTCATAAGTTATCACCATTTATATTGTATATCTGTAATTATTTTAACTGTGTATTTTAATTCAATTTCCCGAAGAGAGTAGTTCAGATTTTATTAGCAGTAGGAGAGCATACGATGGATATCGCAAATAACTATATTTAATATTATAACATTGTTTTACTTAACCTGTGTTTAACATGAAGAAGATATTTTTAATATTTAGGAACTTGGATTCTGGAGGTAAATGAGTTTTTGAGTATCAATGCTGCGAAGGTTTGGATTTTTTTTCAAGAAAGGTTCAGAAAGTCACTTGGAACAGTGAACTTGGAACATCCTTACACTGAAATCATGCGACTTAAACTACATTGCTCAACAAGCTATCTGGTGAAATAATTGCTGTATATTGTTGATTTGAGTTTTTAATGATTCACAGAAAGACAGATGGCCGGGGTCAGAAGTAGGTTCAGTTCAAAATACCAGCAGAGTTTTAGTTTTCAGTAGACTCCAGGCCAGCAGAACTGCAAAGAAGCCCTAAGCTGTTTTAGGAGCCTCTGAGTATCAAAGTCAAAATGAGGTCTGAGAGTTATGTTGCCTGTAAGTCTCAGTGAGAGACAAAGAGAATCATATCCAGTTAACATGCTGAAAGTTACCAAAAGGAAATGCTTTCAACCTGGTCAATTGAGTAAGATATTTTCAAGATTTGAGGCTTACTCCATTGGGTTGAATATCTGCAAAAGATATTGCTGGGGAAATAATGAATCATTATTTTTGCTATTTATATTAAGATCTCTCAAAATTGTCTTCTATACATTTTATTTCTTTTATGTAATAAACTAATATTCTTTTCTTAAAAGTACATTGACTGGGTCATATAAATATGTTCAGTGACTGGCCGTCACTGTAACCACATTGCACAAATAAAACCTGTGATCAATCAAACCAAGTTTCACTCTTGAACCTGACTTGTCCAGTTACTATAAGCTGGGATCATAATTTATTAACCAGCAATCACTTAAATACAATTTATAGGTAAACATTGGGGTCAATGGTAATGATCCACCCTGTAAGTTAGGAAAGAACAAACTGCCACTTTAGCAATGTGAGCATATAATGCAGACTGATGGCAATGTAGTTTAGAGGGGGTACTCCCCTGCTGGGAGGTACAGTTGTTAAGTGAAGGCAATCATATGATCTTATGGCACTACTTGAAGTAGAGAAGGAAACTTCACCCCTCTCAAATTTAACCCTGAACTGGTATCACAAAAATAGATATCTGTCAGATATATCATTGCAGTTTGTAGCAACTTGCTATGAACAAACTGGCTGCTGCATTTCCTACAACACTTGCTATGTTTCAAAAAGAATGCAATCTCTAAGCATTTCAGAGCATCTTGAATTTGCAAAATATGCAAATTGAGTCATTTTATAATTTGATGCTGACATACCAACCACACTAATTTACGCATGCCCACTCTCAGAAATAGACACATGCATAAGAACATAGGAGTAGGAATAAGCCATTTGGCCAAAACCCAATCTGCCACTCTAGATTATAGCTGACCATCTACCTTGAAACCATTTCCCTGAGTGATTACCATACTCCTTGCTCTGTGATATTCAGAAATGCATCGCTTGCCACCTTGAATATACTCAGTGAGGCAGCTTTCACTGCCCTCTGTTGTAAAGGATTCAAACAATTCTTGCAAGGAGTTGGTTAAGTTCAGCACTGCCCAATACTACCAGCAGCATTAAAGCCTTGTGATATATACCAAAGTTATCATAGATTCATGGAGTCATACAGCAGAGGAACAGACCCTTCTGTCCAACTCGTCCATGCTAACCAGATTTCCCAATCTGACCTACTCCCATTGCCAGCATTTCGTCCATAGCCCTCGAAACACTTCCTATTCGCATACCCATTCAGATGCCTTTAAAATGTTGCAGCTGTACCTATCTCCACACTTCCTCCGGCAGCTCGTTCTATACATGCACCACACTCTGTATGAAAACATTACCCCTCACGTCCTTTTTAAATCTTCTCCCTTTCACGTTAAACTTATGTCCTTTAGTTTTGGACTCTTCTACTCTGGGAAAAAGACCTTGGCTATTCGCACTATTCATGCCGCTAATAATTTTATAAACCTCTATAAGGTCAGCCTTCTGACGCTCCAGGGAAGAAAGGCCCTTGTCTATTTAGCCTGTCCCCGTAGCTCAAATCCACCAGTCCTGGGAACATAATTGTAAATCTTTTCTCAAGTTTAACAACATTCTTCCTGTGGAAAGGAGTCCAGAATTGTATGCAGTATTTTGTAAGTGGCCTCACCAATGTCCTGTGTTTCAGCAACATGACATCCCAACTCTTACATTCAATGTTCTTATCAATGAAGGCAAGCATGCCAAATGCCTTCTTCACCATCCTGTCAACCTGTGACTCCATTTTTGAGGAACTATTCACCAGTGCCTGTTGGTCTCTTTGTTCCATAACATTCCCCAGGGATCAACCATTAACTTAATGAGACCTGCATTGGTTTGCCTTACCAAAAACTTTGGTTTGCCTTACCAAAATGCAACACCTCACATTTACCTAAATTAAACTGCCTCTGCTACTCCTTGGCCCATTTGATCAAGGTCTTGTTGTGTTCTGAACTCAAAAAGGAAAATACAAATTTTAAACACAGGAGCATCTGCAATGTTGGAGTGACACCCACACGGTACCAATTTGGAGAAGGGATCTGGTGAGCCCCTTTCCCTTTCCAACATCCACAGATGAAAAGACATCAGAGGTGTGGTTCATGTGGTGCTCTTAATACCTTCTCATTTGCAATGGAAGTGCAAACATCAAGAAAATAGTTCAGTAAATTGACCTTCTGTGATCTGGGGTCAGCTACTTTTGCGAAGGTACCGTGCAGAGTCAAAAACGCTTTTGCAACTTTCAAACCCATCTCAGGTCTTCACTTGAAGCCCAAATCCATTATAATCTCAAACATTAAATGGAGACCCAGGGTCTTCCAGTGTGTAAAGTTCCAGTTCCACTGATTCCCCTAATCACACACTATTTATTTGGATTTCAGGATTTTCCTTAACTGCCAAGTACAGATATGGAGGACCACTCAATCGCAACTATTTATCATGGCAATTGCAAGTTACATTCAGAAAATACACAAGGCCTGTAAACTCCCGAGTTATCCCATTCCATGCATTTTACCTCTAATTGCTTGATTCAATTAATTCAAGTCATGTAGTAACTCAATTTGTTTTAACATTAAGAACTCGTGTAAGTGTTATGTATGTTGTTGGTTTTAAATAATTAGAATAATTCAGTTTTGTTTAGTACAATACTGCCTTTGAACTTTCAGGATTATCACATGCATAAAGTACAATGTCATTAAAGTGTATTCGCGTTGAGGTCATGGGTATTGGGAAGTACATAAACTGCCAGATGCATGGTCTATTTACAATGTGATTTTATTCACTTGTTGATGTAACTTGATAATAAAGGAGAAATGCAAAGATCTGAGCAGCCCAATAACTAGTATTACGTCCCATTCACTCTTCCTTTTCTTCACCATGTGTGATGATGTAGCAGAGAGATTTGTAATCCAAGTTGCCTGCTGCATCAATTGGGGAAGACTGAAACATCTGGTCCACCTACAGTAGATGAAAAGAGAGAGAGAAAAAAGAAAGGGATAGACAGATCTTAGGCATAGTTTTATACATTTAAATTGTAACTTGCTTTGGGTACAGAAAAAACACTGCATTATTATAAAGAAATTGGGTATCCATGCAGACACAACCTGGATTGGTACAGACAACTTGACCAAATATATCAAAGGATGTAATAGGTCATGTGAAAACTGATTGCAGTAGGTATTATAAAGATGTATATAGTTCATACATACCTGAAGTAATTATTAACATGCATTTTTTATAAATCTCTACCAGAGCTGATGTAATCACCATTATTTTCATGCATAATTTAACAACAAACATTGCATTTGAATTACTGAAGGCTATTTGCTTGATGGAAGTTCACATTATAGAATGTGCAAAACTTGACCCATTGTAGGGTTGGAATGTGGACAGACTGTCATGTACATGTTACATTCAACTCATCATGCATGGTACTGCTTCAGGTTGAAAGTATAAGAGCAGCTATTATCTGTCAAAGAAAAGGCCTTAAGTTCAGTCCTTATACAAACCTCTGCAGCAGTGAATTTGTCAGCTTGAGTCATCAGCATATGCTTTAGTCTGCAGGGGGAAATAAAAACACAAATGAAGCATCAGAAGGTGCACAATAAAAGCAATACTAAAACTTCAAAGAAGCAGCAAAAATACCAGAACAGTAGAAATTGCACATACTCATCTTTGTTGATGTGTCCTTTAGCTTCGGGATCGAACATTTTAAATGCATTTAACATCACCTCTTCTGGATCAGACCCTGTGATAAATGAAATAAATCATAGTTTGGTCACGGTTCACAAGGAAAGGAGTGAAAAGGACAAAGTGGTTAAAAACATACCATGTAACTTTTCTCCAAATAGATTTAAAAACATGGTGAAGTTAATTGGACCAGTAGCTTCACGTAACATGGATTCTAATTCATCATCTTTGACATGGAGTTTGCCTGAAAAGAAAAAAAGTCAGAGATTTGATGAGACTTGTAAAGTGAATCCTCTCCTGGTTCTCCCAATGCAGCATTTTTGAGCAAGCTAAATACTCACCTTAACCATGTTCCCAGTCAAGACACTTCCCCTGAATTCTTAATTAGACTTATCAGTGGCATTCACAGTAATGGCTCCCAATATAAGCATATTATTTGCCTGTGCACATTTCCCATAAATTGTTTTCTACAAACTTCTGTATCTACCTCTGATGTTTGGTTCCTAATTTGCCTGAGATAATGTCAGTAATATTGTTCAATTATTTGAATGTACTTTGCTCCTAAATGTATTCCTTGTAGACTCATAGTAAATTCTATTTACATCTGGGATTAGTTTTGTTTCGTTCTCTTTCTGCTGTGTACAAATCTTTTCTTGTTGTTGACCACAGCAAACTGTGATGTGATCAACACAGTGTTATAACTGTGGACTAATACTCTGTACTTCCTTAAGAAGAGTCCCTGTAACAGGTAACCTGTTTGTAGTTCCTGATTTCCTTCTACCAGTTCCATTTTTTAAAATAATAGATAATTGCTTAAACTGCTGAAGATTTTATTTGGACATGATGTTAAACCAAGGTCACGTGCATTTCAATAGCCGAAATAATGTTAAACACTGTATTCTTCAAAGAGGAGCACAGTATTCTCAGGATATCACGGTCAGCATCCATCCCTCAACCAGCTCCACATAAATATTTTTTTGCTGCTTGGGTACCATACCACATACTTTCTGCAGTAATGTTAACCCAGCTTCAAAATGGGGAGATGGTGGTGGAGTGGTAATGTCACTAAATAGGCAAAAGAGGGACTCAGATTAATGTTCTGAGAATGTGGGTTCAAATTTCACAAAAAGGCAATTGATGAATTTGAACTGTCACATCAAGTGCACATTCCTCAAGAACAAACACGACTTTGATCAGTTTTGGATTTACCTAAGGATGCATAAGTGTCTTTCAGATCCTCTTTGTCAATGAAGCCATCCCTGTTCTGATCGATCAAAGTAAAGGCCTGAGAAAGAAGGGGAAAAAAGAATCAAAAACTGCATATACTGGCCTGCCAAGAGCTATTTCCTTGCATCAAATGCTTTCCCTTACATCTTCCGGAGCCATTTTACTTGCAGTATTAATTTCTTTCCTCTGGTGGTCATGAACAACGAAGTCAATATGCATAGCAGAACCCCATGTAAAAATACAACATGACCAGTTTGCATAAATATCATACATTAACATTTGCAACGTATTTATTGTGTGCCAAACACATTTCATTTGCAATGACGAACATTTAGCAACTAATGTGGAATCGTCAGGCTGATCCTGAGACAGCGTAGATTAATTTTTAAGAAAAGTCGCAGAATCACAGAGATACACAGTTCAGAAAAGGTCATTCGACTCAGCAAGTCTCTGCCGACAAAGTATCCGAGTTCCACTTTTCAGCACTTTCCCCAGAGCCTTGAAGGTTGTGTACTGAGATGTTAACTTTATTTCTCTCTCCACAGATGCCGTCAGACCCGCTGAGTTTCTCCAACATTCTCTGCGCTTGTTTCAGACCTCCAACGTCTGCAGCATTCCTTTTATGACAGAGACAGGTTGAAGTGGATTCCTTTCACAGTCTGTTTTATGTTTAGACTCATGTTTTTCAATAATTACACCTATCACTATTGCTGTTCCTATTTTTTCAAACTGAAATTAATGATATAAAATAGAATGCACTGAACATCAGGATGTTAGTAAAAGGTTTATTAAAAACTAAATACTGGGTTGCTGAAGATTTGAAATAGGTATATTTTTAAAATCCACTTCTTATTTCAAAATATACTTTATTCATAAAATATCTTTTATATATCTAGTACTGAGGCAGAGGGGTTCTGCACATTAGCACGTGATTAAACAGACATAGATGTTTGACTCTTCAGCGAAGAAATCCAAGCCATTTCTAACTTGGAAAGATTATATTTACATATATGTGAAGCACGGTGAGGGGTGTGTGTGCTGGCTCTGATAACATCTACATTTCTCTCTTGCCTCCTAGTTCCTTTCTTGCCCCTTTCCTTCGCAGTGAATTCACATTTTTAGTCATTCACCCCCACAGTTTTTCTCTCTCAGCTTTCTCTTCACTCTGACGTGCCCTACTCTCTGGACATCACACTCCAACAGAGAGTTACTTACTTCCTTGAATTCCTGGATTTGCGTTTGCTCAAAGCTGGAAAAGACATTGGATGAAGCTCTCTGAGCCCGTTTGGCACCGCCCTCCTTCTTTTTCGTTTTTCTGCTCGACTGCAGGACCGAACGAATGAGGGACAAAAAGGCAGAAGAGTTAGAATCACTTCCACCAGACACAACTCACCGTGGAGCGAAAAAGAAAGTAATTCCAGAACAGCACACACTCACCATGCTTGCCCGTGATCCCTGCAAAAATGTGTGTATGCGCGTGTATGTCCTGGGCTGCCGTTTTTATAGTGGGTCGTCTTGAGGGTTTGAGATTACAGCGAAACCCCCTCCCCCCCCACCCCGAATCTGGAAGCAGCCGGCAGGAATATTCCTTACATGGAAGCATTCGGCCCGACAGTGAACGGGTCCCTAGTGACCGGCCGAATAAAGCATCAGCACCTGATGCAGACCGTTTCTGATCTTTCACAAGAGGCATTTTATAGTTCAATTTACCATCAACACTTGAGAGATGAGAGCGCCTGGAAACCCGATTGTGAGTTGTTGTAACTGGTTACATGTTTTACAGTTCCCTGCCTGAGTTTTGTCTCCTTGGCGTTGCTGTTAAAAAGCAAAGGGGTAGACCTTGCAATGTAAGAATGGAATAAAAACTTTGGAAGGTTACTGGAAAATAATCACATTTAGGCATCTGATCTTAATTTTACTTCAGGAGGTATCTAGCTATAAGAGTCACAACAATGGCAAAATTAAACAGATAGGTGAGCAGAACTGGAGAGAAAACCAAGATACTTAGAGAGTGTATCGCTGTTAGTATTTCCCCTGAAACATTAATGATCAAAATATGTCTATTAACTGTGAACATAAGTTGTGCTGGGCCAAAGGCCTGTTAGAATGCTATATGTAGGTATGACTCTAAGTAACAAAATGGTTTAAAGTGCTCCATGGACCATATGGTACAGAATACATATTCAAACTACTGAAACATAGAGGCGTGCCTAAGAAGTTGAATATAGAGCTGGATTTAAGAATGGTCTTGAACTAGAGGGATTGAAGGAGTTGCAGAATCAAGGGTCTAGTTTTCTGAAAACAGCTGCTGTTGGAGGGGTAGAGAAAGCAGACTATGTCTAGACTGAAAACTATGAGTTCAGGCTAGGCTGGGGCAGGTGTATGATGTGAGGAGGTTTTAATAGCTGGAAGGGGTAAGGTTAGGAAGTGATTTTAAACTTAAGATTGAGAATTTTAAGTTGAGGCCAGAAGGACTAAGACAATAAGATCTATAAAGAGAGATGTGATTAGTGAGCAGGACCTAGTGTAGAAAGGGGAAAGGGTGTCATCTTTGGAGATGTTTTAAATTTGGTTAAGTAAGTGTTGAATGAAGCAAGAGTATTCCAGTTGAACTGGGTAACAGAGGAATAGTACTGAAAACAAAAAAATGCTAGACATCACAGCAGGTCAGGCAGCATCCATGGAGAGAAAACAAGCCAACATTTCAAGTCTAGATGACTCTTCATTGAGTGTTGGACAAGTTGGGAAGTTGTTTTTGCCTATGGGCAAGTTGAGCAAGACAAAGAGGGATAGTGCACCTTGCTCATAGTCATAGAATGACCATTCAGGCAATCAAGTCTTCACTAACCCTCTGACTCATAGTCATAGAATGACCATTCAGGCAATCAAGTCTTCACTAACCCTCTGACTCATAGTCATAGAATGACCATTCAGGCAATCAAGTCTTCACTAACCCTCTGACTCATAGTCATAGAATGACCATTCAGGCAATCAAGTCTTCACTAACCCTCTGAAGAGCATTCCATCCTATCCCCATATTTACCATATCTAGCTTGTACATCACTGAACACTATTGTGCCATTTAGCATGGCCAATCCACATCTTTGGACTGTGGGAGGAAACTGAAGCATCCAGAGGAAACCCACGCAGACACAGGGAGAATGTGCAAACTTCACACCCAATGCCACCTAAGGCTGGAACCAAACCCATGTCCTTGGTGTAATGATGCAGCAGCACTAACCTCTGAGCCACTGTGGTATGTCAATTGTAACTTTGATTAAGGCTTGGGATGGATTCAAACAGTGTGTCAGGAAAGAAAGAACATTGGATTTTGGCGGTGACAATCATTCATAAAATTTCCAGAGGAAAGGAAGAGTTGGAAATGGAGCATAATTTGTGAAGACAGGAAGCTGCGGACAAGAAGGTTTGACAGCAAGAAAGGTAGTATCTGGGAAGAAGGAATCATTAATAATGGTTATATTATGAGGATCTGCAAAAAGAAGTTGCATCTGCGCTACCTTGCAGCAAGACATAGATCATTCACTTCTCATTTGGCAAAGTGTGCTACCAAGGAACCATATTTAATATGAACATACAAATTAGGAGCAGAATAGCCCCTTAAGCCTTTTGTGTCATTCATAGGATCCTGGCTGATCTGAGTCCTCCATATTCTGATCTGCTCCCAATAACTTTTCACCCCCCCCCCTTTCTCATCCAAGATCCATCTATCACTGCCTTAAAATTATTCAAAGACTCTGTTCCCACACGCTTTTGAGGAAGAAAGTTCAAACTGAAGCCCCTCTGTGAGAAAAACATTCTCTGTATCTTTATATTCTCTGTTTTCAATCGTCACGTCCTTATTTTTGACAATGGTCTGTAGTTTGAGATTGTCCCACAAGAGGAAACGTCTCTTCTACATTCGCATCATCCTCCCAAGTTCCCACAGGATCATACACATTTCAATCAAATAGTTGCTTTCTGTTCTAAGTGGATGCAAGTCTAGCTCATCAAACCTTACCTCATAAGACTAACTGCTCAATCTGGGTATTGGAATAGTAATTGTTCTCTGAATTGTCTCCAGCACATTTGTATCTTAAATAAGATGACCAATACTGTGCGCAAACGTCCTGCTGTGATCTCAAGAGTGCCCTATCAAACTGAATTGTAAACTTCAAATAAAAACAAACTATTGTGGATTCTGGAGATATTAAGTATAAGCACAAGTGCTAGAGAAACTTAGCAGGTTTGGCAGCATCTGTGGAGAGAGGAAAAGAGTTAACATATTGAGTCCAAAAGCAGCTACATTGGACACAAAATGTTAACTCAGTTTCTGAGTTTCTCTAGCACTTTTTGCTTTTTAATACCTATCTTTGTGTTTAATTGCCCTCATAAGAACATTCTATCAGCTTTCCTAATTAATTTTGTGATTCACGCATTAATTAACCCTTATTTCTCTACATTTCTGAATTCCGTAAACTCTTACTTTTTAGATATTTTGCTGATTTTTCTTTCTTCTGGCCAAAATGGACAATTTCACAGTTTCTCACTTATCCTTTCTCTACCTCTTTGTACCCCCTGAAGTGCTCTTCAATGCCATCTCTCTATTGGCTTCAGATTGATCATCTACTGAAGTGAGCACAACTCACCAAATGTAAGTCTGTAATCAGATGGCCACAAAGGAATTGCAAGGAATCATTCGATCAGCCCTGTCACAAGTCCAAACCATTTCTTCAATCCAGTTGCGACTGTCTATCAAAACTTTATGCTGCTACTGGATGCCAACGATTTGGGATGTTCATAAATGACCAACCAAGGATTAATGCTATATACAGTGAAAGATCTTCCAGATGAGTCATTGTGCAAATTTTATGTGTAATTTGTGCAACTAAATCAAAACACGTTAATTGTTTGCAAGGCTACTCATTCTTGGTGCATCAATATTAACAAACACAATAACAAAATTTGTATTTATATATCATAGTGCTTTGAATATGGTAGAATACTAGGTCCGTTTGTAGGAGCACTTTCTAATCAAATTTGAAGCTGAACTACACAAGGAGATATTAGATTGGTATCTAAAATCTTTGAAAAAGAAAGGTTGATTGTAAGGACCATCTTAAAGGAGGGCACAGACACAAGTAAAGAGGTTGAAATGTTTAGGGTGTTAATTTTGGAGTTGATGGTTTAGACTGCTGAAAGCACAGTAGGGAATGGCACATTGAAGGTCAGGGAGCTGCGAGAGGTCAGAATTTGCGGAGTGGTTCTGAGGATTATCTGGGTGGAAAAAGTTACAGAGATAGGAAGGAACAAAGCCATGGAGAGAATTGAATATAATTTTGAGATCTTTAAATTTCAAATGCTGCAAATTTGGGAATCATAAATTAATGACAGAACAGAGAAAGGAACTTGGTGTGTTAGGAAATGGGGTAACAAATTCTTCGAGGAAGAGCATAAATGCTTTTCAGCTTAGAAAATCTCCTCACAGTATCTAATTATAATTCTATTATCACCAAGAAGAATTTCACTGAACAATCTATGGAAAATAAAATTTTTTTTTTGGCATAGTGAGAAGTTGCAATGTTTGAGTTGCTGGAAGGTTAAGCTGCGATAGGTCACTTTGTATTGCTTTGTTTTTAACATAGTGAAGACACAGGGAGGTAGAGATAAGGAGGACTTTTTAAATTGAAACCCAGTAGGAATGAGGATAGTTTATGACTTATAATTTCATCATTGAAGTAAAAAGAATCATCAGTCTTGCCATAAACATCACTGACAGGCAAAGGCAGCAATGTTAGAATGGAATATCTCAGTTTAAAGTTGAAAGTTACTCAAACTAAGAGCCTGACTGAATTCACTTATAAAACGTATCTATTCAAATAACTTTTAGTCACTTCTTCTGAACCATGTCAGTCAGTAATAGGAAGGAATAAATAGTTCTATCTGCATTTTTTTTATACTTTTTAATTGCTCAAGATATTTTAATTGATTTGTCCTCTCAAAAAGTTCAAAGGATTGTTTTATCAATAATATGAGACAGAAGATGGACTAAAGGACAAGATTTAATGTTTATCTCATTTTCTGTTTGGGGACCCTGCAGCCTTCAGGACTCAATATCAAATTTTAAAACCTGAACATCTTCTTCCATGTCCTTCCCTGACACTCACAGACCAAGCCTTGTCATCACATAGACTGCTTTCACCACAACCAATCCATTTTCACCACTAATGGTCCGGCAAATAACCACATAGAGACCAGTATCCTATCACCAAGTCATCCATTATTTTACTTCTGCACAGTACACTGGTTGTGGCCAGCCAGCTCAGAGTCAGTCCCCTGAACTGAGGAGATTCTAAATCCCCATTTATATTGGTCAGACAGACGTTCCTGATTTGCCCAGGTTAACAAGCACAAACAAGGATCGCGTGGTCAATGAACTTCACCTGGTTCCAATCACTACAGTCCCCATTATCACATTTTCATTCTCCCCAACTCACCATTACCTCTTTCTGTGCATTCCATCTGCACCTATCATTTACACTTCCCCAACATCCTCCACTAGTCTTCAGCAAATGTACTAACCTAGCTACAATCAGGTCTTAAGAAGGATCATCGCACCCTGTATGTTGACACTGCCTTCTCTCCACATATGTTGCCAGACCTGCTGAGTTTCTCCAGTTATTTGCTTGTTTTTAGCAATTTTCTGTTGTATTCATGTGTCCAATAACTCATTTCAAATAATACCTCCACTAAAATAATGTACTAAAGGATGTTGGGTAAACATATTAACTTTTTATCTTTGTTTTGTTTCTGTAACATTACTATGTTAACATTTATTTACGGAATTACTGCGCGATAATTTATGCTTAAAACTTTAGTCTCTGAACAAGTTATTACTTTGCCATTTTTAAAATTCTATTTATGAGGTTGTATAGTAGTTACGCACTTGTTTCGCTAACAATAACTTTGACATATAGCTATAGCAATTGCCTCACTTCATTTATTCATTAATGAAGTGAAGTCATTGCCATAAAGTTGTTATGAATTATTCTTTGCCTGCAGGATAATTATGCAGTGTCTTTGTCTTGATCAAATGTACTATTTACAGCAGTCTGGGGTTTTGCACAATCCACTCATTTGGTCATTGATGATAACTTGATACAGAAATATCCCAGAAAGAATCATTATTAGTTGAGTTGGGTCTATAATAACATTGGTGTGATTTTATCAGTCAACTTCATTCCAGAACTGAGTCAACCTAGATGTAGTGGGCTGAATAGTCTTTTTGGCTTAAGACAATAAGAAAAAGCAATAGGAGTAGGCCACTCAGCCCCTTGAGCCTGCTCTGCCATTCAGCAAAATCATGGCTGATCTGACATTTCTCACACCCATTTTCCAGTGTTTTCCGCATAACACTTGATTTGCCTACTGATCAAAAATCTATCTATCTCATCTGTAACTATCCACAAGGATTCTTCCCACAGGGAGTTCAAAGTCAGGGTGTTCCAAAGACTCCCAACCCTCTGAGAGACAAAATTCATCCTTATCTCAGTCTTAAATTGGCACCCCCTTATTCTGACACTGTGCCCTCTGGTCCTCGACTCTCCCACAAGGGGAACCATCCTCTCAGCATTTAGCCTGTTGATCTCCTTAATAATCCTATATTATTTCAGTGAGATCACCTCTCATTCATCCAAACTCCAAAATGAGTAGAGTCTCAACCTTTTCACATAAGACAATCCCTCCAAACCAAGACCGTACTAGTGAACCTTCTCTGTACTGCTTCCAATGAAATGATATCTTTCATTAAATAAGGGGATCAAAACTGCTCACTGTACTCCAGGTATTGTCTCACCAGCATCTTTTACAGTTGCTGTAAGAGTTCCTTACTCTTATACTCCAAGACACTCCAACAGCCAACATTTCATTGGCCTTCCTAATTACCTACACACTAGCATTCTGTGTTTTGTGCACAAGTACCCCCAGGTTTGTTTGTGTTGCAGCTTTCTGCAGCTTTTTTTTCCCATGTAAATAATACTGTTCTTTTGTTCTCCCTTCCCAAATGGGCAACTTCATATTTCCCACATCTTACTGTATTTGCCAACTTTTTATCCAGGTGATTAACCTATCAATATCTCTCAGAAAAACTGTATATACCTCTCGCACAAGCTGCCTTTCGACCTATTTTTGAGTTGTCTGCAAATTTGGCTCCAGTACATTCACTTCCTTTTTCCATGTCATTAATATATATATTAAACAGTTATCTTCCCAACACTGATCCTGTGGAACCCCATTGGTCACAGGTTGCCAACCTGAGAAACAACCCCATGTCACCACCTATTGTTTCCTACCCAGTAGCCAATTCTCTATCTGTGCCAAAGTATTACCTCCAGCACCATGAGCTCATATCTCGCAACAACCTTTGTGAGGTACTTTGTTAAACCCCTTGGGGAAGCCTGATTGGAACATATCTACTGTTTCCCTTCTATCCATATGAAAAACTCTTAAGAAATTAGTCAGACATAATTTCCCTTCATGAAGCCCACGCTGACTCTGCTTGGTTCGACTATGATTTTCCAAAGGTTCTGTTGTTATTTCGTTAATAATTGATTTGAATACTTATCCAAAACTAGATGTTAGGCTAATTAGAGAATGCATCTCTTTTTATTTACCCCTCTTATCAAACTTAGTTCTCCAATTTAAAGTTCAAGACAAAGTGAAAGTCTGAGAGAAACCACTCAGAATGGTTTATTTTTAGAAGTATGACAACTGTGATTCCAGCTGAGGACTTCAGCCTCCTAGCTTTCAATTCTACTCATGCATAGTGAATCCCAAAGCAGATTCCAAGCCCCTTATATGGTTTTAGGGGAAGCTTAGGGCTTCCTGTCTCAATTGTAATGAGGTGCAATGGCGTTCAGACACACAGAATTGGATAAGATATAGGACTGATGCATCGCTGACAAGGAAGCAATTTTGATTTATTATCTTATCATAAACCCCTTGTCTGCAGGAACATCAGTGTTTTCAGCATTTTATCTGCTTTTTTTATGAGCATCTATGATTGATTTTGAGGAATAAATTCTAACCCTCTAAACCAGATACAGGAATAATAATAAATATTACCCCACACATTAAACCTATTCCAAATACAAGACAGAGCTATTTATATGAAAGATGCAAGTTTTTTTAAAATGACTATAACATTTTATTGAACAATTTTACGTTTGATATTGTTAATGTTTCAAAGTATAGTTTGTTGTCTAAGTTCAGTAAGACGTTTCAAATAATCATCCTATTTCCCTTGAGCCTTTTCAGTTTAGCATTTGTGCTAAATCTCTTCAGATCTAGTTTAAGAAGGCTCTGCTTTGTGAAATTACCAAAAGATTTCATATTGCCACTGATATATCACATAATTCATGAAAACTAAAAAAATCAGTTCTATAGAATTTTACTGTCAGCTTGAGTTATGAGGAATATTAGGCTGTAATATTCTGATTATATTTCAACTTGAGGCATCTCTGTGAAACTTCTCATGCTAATCAATGTCACAAAAACTATTCCATTCTACAGGCCTCAGTGATGTTATGTAAGGTATTTGGTTCTGTAAGGGTTAATGTTAGAGATTGCATTAAGTTCCGCCCAGTATGATGATTTTGTAATGACTTGGGCAGGGAGAACAGCTGTAGGTCTTGAAGGAGACAGGCTGATCAGATAGGTCTTCTCATAGTCTTTGTAACAATATTTATCACACCAATATAACTTATATCACACTGTTGTCATGAAAGAAGCTACATCGTGTCTAAGTTCAAGAATGTCTTTTTGGTAGAGAAATCAGAGTTAACATTTCAGGTCTGGTGACATTTCCTCAGAATTGATGGTGTCTAGGAAAATGCCCACCTTCTTCCTCATTCAAGGATCCCCTAGCGCCATTGCTAATAAGGCCCTCAACTGGACCGATCCATCTCTCACACTTTCACCCTCATCCACTTTCTTCCCTCCCACAACAGCGATAGGGTTCCATCCCACTAGCATCCACATCCAAAAGAACATTAGCCACCATTTCTGCCACCTCCAGCAAGATGCCACCACCAGATACATATTCCCCTCCCCTCCTTTGTCCACCTTCCACAGCAACTGTTCCCTCTGGGAAACCCTGGTCCAGTCTTCCTTCACCCCCAACCCTGCCCCACTGGCCCATGGCACCTTTCCCTGCAACTGCCGAAGGCGTAACACTTGCCCATTTACCTCTTCCCTCCTCAATATCCAAGGGCCCAAATGTTCCTTTGAGGTGAAGCTACACTTCACCTGCACTTTACACAATCTAGTCTACTGCATTTGCTGCTCACAATGTGGTCTCCTTGACATTGAGGAAACAAAGTGTAGGCTGGGTTATCACTTCACAGAACACCTACGTTCTGCTCGCAAAAAAGACCCTGAGCTTCAGTTGCCTACCGCTTCAACAAACCACCCTATTCCCCAGCCAACATTTCTGTTTCTGGCTTACTGCAGTGCTCCAGTGAAGCTCCACATAAGCTGGAAGAACAATATCTCATTTTCCACTTAGGGATTCTGCAGCCTTCTGGACTTAATGTCAATTTCAATAACTTTAAGTTCTGAACTCTCCTAGGTCGAGGCATTCCCTCACCCTATCTTCTGCATAAAAATACACATTTTCCTAGCTGCCATCAGCTCT
This sequence comes from Stegostoma tigrinum, assembly GCF_030684315.1. Lineage (NCBI taxonomy): Eukaryota > Metazoa > Chordata > Chondrichthyes > Orectolobiformes > Stegostomatidae > Stegostoma > Stegostoma tigrinum. Next base: position 15,682,060 of record NC_081354.1, read on the forward strand.
GAGGGAGGATCACCGCACCCGCAACGTTAAGTCTGATTTTTCTTTACAGATGCTGCTGAGCTTTTCCAGTAATTTCTGGGTTTTTTTTTTCTTATTTACAGCATCCACAGTTCCTTCAGTTTCTCCCTTTGGTCATCTACTCAGTGTTGGTTTTCTCTACAAAGCAGGCCCCAAAAGGCAGTAAATCTACTTGATGGCGACCAAGATTCCAACTGGCTTATAGAACAGGACGACCAGTGTGAGGTTTCATCACAAGCAGGAAATAATGTCTTTATTTATTTAAAATTTGATTAATTCCATGTTCATCCTGTGAAGGTTTTGAAATTCATTCTCAAGTTGTGGACATCATTGGCAAGGTCAGCACTCTTTGTCTACTTGTAGTCACCCTGTGAGGGTGATCATGGGTCTTCTTCTAGGTCCCACTATGGTCCATACAGTGACAGTCTTCCATGGTGCTGTTATGTTGAAAATGCTAGTGTTTTGACTCAGCTAAGAGTAGTGATAACTGTCCAAGTCAGGATGGTAAGTCATTCAGATGTGAATTTGCTATGGCATTAACATATACCTGCTGCCCTAGTCTTTATAGATGATGGAGGTTGTAGTTTTGAGGGGAACTGTTGATTTGCTTTTGTGCATCCTGTGGATAGTAGACATTGCAGCTCTGACTGTGAGAATTTTAACCTTCAAAGTCTGATTTAAACTTAGAAAGTTAAGTAAGACTATCGAATCAATCGGGATTCAAGTGCAACAATTATAGTGAGATTTTGAAATTCAATAAGACTTTAAGCTGGAATATAACACAATTAGGTATAAAGCAAAAACATATGAACATGAAATGTTGAGAGTTCTGGTTCAGATTGAGCCAGTTGGCTGATATTTACAAACAACTCTTTTAATTTTCACTTCTCCTGTTCTTGATGCTTAAGTCTTCTTGATTTATGGAATCCACAAGAATGTTTGACCAGAGTCTTCCTTCAGAATCCTTGACTAACAGCTACAACTAATATTCCCTCAGTCACTTATATGATACCACTTTTCAGCGATGGATATTAGGATAGATTATTGGTGATTTTTGTGCTGTAGATATCCACAGGTATTTATTTCATATACCTTGTGGAGCATCATTGTTCTTCATCTAAACTTTAAGTTATACATCTTACCTTTGATGTCAATCTCTTCTCCATTAGTTTATTGGACATATACACTCTGGCCATATTTTTACATCACCTTTTCTTTATCATCTCCCAAGCTATCTGACTCCAAATAGTCCCATCCTCTATTTGTTCTATCTCTGGTACCACACCGACTTTAAAAAGATTTTATTAGTTTTGATATCGTAATTACATTTATTTTTGAGGTCTGTGAACAAGCATTCACAATGACTGTTCTGTGAAGCTGATTTAAACTTTTAACAAGCCAATGAACATTATTATGTATGAGAGACAAGCAAGCTCCTACATACTACAGAATGTATATGCCTCAACAAGTATCTTAATTAAGCAAGGCTGAATGAAAAACCCACTACAGCTTCATACTAACTTTCCCTCTTTGCTGGCTGGCTGTTTGTTAAAATTAGCCAACTTTATTTCACAGCAATTTACCTAACTTGGTTTTCATGACAGTGAAAATTATTAAGCAGTTTCCAACAGAACGGAGCAATAAGGCTGCTGGATGAGGTGGCAGTCAATGCTCCTTTCTGGAGGTTGATCTCCTTAAGTAATGTTGGATCTGTAGCCAGTGAAACAAGAGGATAATATTCCATCAAACTCTAGCTGTTTGCCAGATAAAAATACCCAGACATACAGCCTGTGGCCAAGAGGAGGAGAGAGAATTTAATTTGTCTGTTTGAGCCGGGCACCATGATCACGAGTGGCCAGCAACTTTATCTTCAAGATTTCTCTTAATGCTGTTATGATCTCAGGTGATATTATGTCTGAAAGCTGGCTTGATAGATCATATTTTGATTTGTTTTGGCTTCAACAAAATGGTGTCTTCCTGAAACGTAAGCATGTAATGCTACAGATTTTGCTTAAACACTGAAATAGAAGAAATGAAGATGAAATAAAAACAAATTAAACCATCTGTATTTAACACAAAGGTTTTTAAACATGCACGAAAAAGTGTAACCCCCAAAAGCACTGCTTTATATATTGAAATGAAAATCAGCTGCGCTTGCATTGTACCCAAACATTGAATAGTCCAAAGTATGTAAAGATACAACTTATACATAACTCATTCAGTGCTCACACTAGAATCCCTGTCTCTATCACCTCAATAGGTTTAAGTGCTTTGTGACTCTAACTTATGAGCTGGTAATGCAGATAGCTTCTTCCACCTGATTATACGCATCTTTAATAAGCTTTTCAGGGTTTTATCCTAACACTTCTGATCTAAGGTTATCACTAACTCTTTTTCCTAAAGTAATCTGGTTTTACAATGTCCTTCCCTACTAAGGTATACTGATTTATATAATCGTCTACAACCAGGACATCAAAAAAAAGTAAAACTGAAACTGAAATCTCTCTCAACTATCAGTGTTTTGCTTATATTTAAAGAAAACATTCTCCTGGTCTTCTAAACTGGAAGTTGTTTACCTTGTTCTGTCGTAAAGCCTTACCAATGTACACAAAAAATGATTAATCAAACTTTTTATTAACTAGTAGGGACCAGGAAAATGGCAGGTAGTCAAATATTCCACATAATCAGGAGGTACAGGTAACTGCAGTAAACCCTGACCAAACAAAACACCCCTAAAAATGTGTAAAATATAACACACCTCCTAAAATTACTGAAAAAACACATAATAAATAATAGAAATGTAATTTCTATGATTGTTATACACTTTTTTCATTTATTTATTCATGGCATGTGAGCATTTATTGCCCATCCTTAATTGCCCAGAGGGCAGTTCAGAGTCAACCACATTGCTGTCGGTCTGGAGTCACATGTAGGCTAGACCAGATGAGGACGGCAGTTTCCTTCCCTTAAGGGCATAAGTGAACCAGATGGGTTTTTCTAACAATCAACAATGGATTCAAGGTCATTACTATACTCTGAATTCCAGATATTTTATTGAATTCAAATTCCACCATTTGCCATGAACCTGGGTCCCCAGAACATTATATGGGTCTCCGGAAAAACAGTCCGGCGATAATACCACTCGGCCATCGCCTCCCCCAGCATAAATGCTCAGTCATCATGGTAGATTGCAGTATGTGAGGTATTTAATTTTTGCCAATTGTTAAGGTGCAGGTTAAAACAAAGTTTGCTGTAATTCGAACACTATGCATGAAAACCTGTTTTAGCAGAAATCACCATGGCTACAGGAATACTTATAAATTAATTATTAACTTCAGATGAACAGAAAAATACATGTCTCTCACTAACCCAGAATCTAAAACCCAAATTTGTAATAAATGATATTTTAAAAAATCAGACAGTTTATATCATACTACAGATAACAATATCAAAGATTCCCTAAGCCAAATATCATGATAGCCAAAAGCGTGAGTTTATCTACCAAAGTAATGATACCAAGAGCCTTGTGTCAAGATGATTTCTTTTAGGCTTCTTTTTTTTGTATTGATTGGAAATTGTAACTTCATGCTGAATTCTGTCAAACTCACACTACTGAGAACATTAACTCAGTACGCACTATATTGCTTTGCCATTTCAAGTAATTTCAATACAATTAAAAGAACAAAAAAATCTGACATTTTGTTGAATTCCAATTTTATTTAGTTAACAGTATTTTAACAGCAAGCAGCTTTTAATTGAAGCCAGTGCTATATCAGAGAGGAAAATCAGAGAAGCAGAAAATTTTTACAGATTACTTTCTTGTACTTCAACATGAGATTTAATCATTTTCATTGAATGTTTTTATTTATTATTTAGAGAAAAGCAACAATTAAATGTAGCTTTCATAAGTGACTCAGAAGATCAAGGCACAATAATTGACCCCACTAGGAGTCATGAGTTGAAATGCCAAACTTGATGAGTATTCTTTTCACAATGATCTCTGCTGAGATGGATATTGTTAACGTTAGCAGATTATCTTTAGAAAAGCTGTCCAGAGAAGAAGGAATGGGAGGATAATGTACTTTTTGTATTTTTTAACCAAGCTTTGTAAAAAATTGATCAACAAGCAGCATTTGACTAGGTTTTGAATAAGTTCATGTGTTGGATTAATTTCATTGAACAGCATTGATTGTAAGGCAAGGAAAGCAAAACAAAAGTCACTTCGAGATAAGAAGGTGTAGAGCTGGATGAACACAGCAGGCCAAGCAGCATCAGAGGAGCAGGAAAACTGATGTTTTAGGCCTAGACCCTTCTAAGCTGTGTTCATCCAGCTCCTCACTTTGTTACCTCGAATTCTCTAGCATCTGCAGTTCCTACTATCTCCAAAAGTCACTCCGATGATTGTTAATGTACTGTTTGTTGACATTTTCACTTTAAAATATTTATATCTGAATCACTTAAACATATTGGTAATGTTAATATTGATTATCATATTCGTACCTAAAAACAAGCACAATGCCACAATGCTTGGAGTTAACAAAAGCTGAGAGAGCTTCAATTATTAGTTATTTTCATTGTGGAATATCTGCTACTTCAAGGAGATATTCAGAAAAGAGTAGTATTTTCTTAAGCAATTATAAAAGTTTAATTCTCAATCTAGGTGGAAATATAAGCCATTAGATACAGAGAGGTTTTAAAGAGATGTAAACAAATAATGTGAATGCGATAAAGGTGTAAGTGGAGTATAATGTGGGAATGTATGAGGTTATTCACATTGGTTGTAAGAACAGAAAACTAGAAATTTTTTTAAAGGTGTGAAACTTGTTAAATGCTGAGACTTGTTAATGCTAACACAGGGAATTATGATGAATTCTTTTTAATAGGCATTCTTTGCACTGAAAATCAGCATTCTGTGAAACTGTTAACTCTGGAACATTCAAGAATATGGAGAATTCCAAAAGCAATTAGGGAGCAACATTCAATTATGTCCAATTATAGGGTCAGAGCTTCACAAAGGTTTCAAGAAGTGACTCCGAACACTTTAGGAGGAGTCACTGAAAAACAGTTCCAGGATAGGTGGTGGAATAAACAGAGACAGAGATACAAACATTTGTAGGAAAGCAAAAGATAAATGTGTTGGGAATACAGCTGAAGAGAGGAGCCAACAGCAATTGGATGGTGATAATGGGAACTGCAGATGCTGGAGAATCCAAGATAACAAAGTGTGGAGCTGGATGAACACAGCAGGCCAAGCAGCATCTCAGAAGGGTCTACGCCCGAAACGTCAGCTTTTGTGCTCCTGAGATGCTGCTTGGCCTGCTGTGTTCATCCAGCTTCACACTTTGTTAGCAATTGGATGGTTCTGTGCAGTTGGAACAAACTCAGCTGAAGGTCCCAGGAATTAGCAAGCATCCAAGAACTGGATTCAAAAGAAGTCCTGGGGAACTGAGAAAGTTCCTGGCAGTATATTGGGGAAGCCATGAGGGTCTTGAAGAAGGCTGTGTGCATTATATTTCAGTACAGCTAGGTAAGGACGGATTGAAAAGCCCATTAGCACTGCACAGGGAAACCCAGGGACATGTCCGGTGAAGCTGGCAATAGATGAAAAGATGCAGTTGTATCTATGAGTAAGTATTGAAGTGCAGTTTTGAAGTCAAGGAGAGTGAACCCAAACCAAACACAGGCAAATGTACTAGTTTCATTTGGGAAACTTGGTCAGCACAGAAAAGTTGGATCAATGGGTCTGAATCTTGAGAGGGAATTTCAAGATCAGATCAACAAAGTGAAGAATTGTAATCCTTGTGAAGTTTAATGAGAATTGATTATCCACCATTTGATTATGATTGGGAGGGAAATTGTGGAAGTTCGCACAAGTTCAAAATGAGGGAGTGAGGTACTGACAAATCCACAGAATCTGTCTTCATTGTACTTGCTATCTGACATGTGCTTTGCTGTGTTCAATCAAGGTATGTTACCGATGTTTACATTATTTGGATGCTATAAATAAGTTGTACATATTTTATTGATTGATAATTGTTTGAACTTGTAAGGTAGATGCTGTTTGTTCAAAACTGCAAAGTGTTGTGGCTTTATTCTTTTAGCAAGTTCCCTGGAATTCGCCTTTTCTCTCCATTAAAGATAAAGGCTATTGACGTCTAGCTAGAGCTTACATAAAGTTCACAGAGATCATTATTGAACAAAGTCAGTTTATAGATAGAGCTAGCAATTAGGAAGACAAATAGCATACAGAGTCATTGAATCCCTACAGTGTAGAAGCAGGTGCTTTGGTCCAACAAGTCCACATCAACCCTCAAAGCATCCCACACAGACTCATCCCCCTAATCTACACATACCTGAACACTATGAACAATCCACCTAGCCTGCACATCTTTGGGCTGTGGGAGGAAACCGGAATACCTGGAGGAAACTCATGCAGACATGGGGAAGAATGTGTAAACTCCACACAGTCACCCGAGGGTAGAATCAAACCCAGGCCCCTAACACTGTGGAGCAGCAGTGCTAACCACTGAGCCACTATGCTGCCCCAAATTTTGGCTTTTATTGCAAGGGGTTTGGAGTGCAGGAATAAGAAAGGTCTTGCTACAATTGTACAGCACTTTGGTGAGACAACACTTTTGAATAATATTCACAAATTTGGTCTTGACAATTAACAACTATTAAACTTGCATTGGTGGTTGTACAGTAAAGGTAGATTAGATTAGTCCTTTAGTTGGGAGGCTTCTCCTATGATGTGAAGCTGAGATATAAGATTCTAAAAGCATTTAACATCAAGAGATTATTTCCACTGGGGAATCTAAAATACAAAAGGTAATTTCTCTGGATAAGGCAATGGTCATTTAAGACTGAAATGAGGAAACATTTCTTCACTCCAGCAGTTGAATATATTTAGTTCTCTTGGGACATTAAAAGATTTGGAGTGGGCATGGGAAAGTGGAGTTAAAGATCATGACCAGCCATGATCATATTGAACGGTAGAGTAAGCTTGAGAGGCCATATAATTTCCTGTCTATACTTTATCTCTTCTTGTGGCTAATTCTCATTTGTTGGTTTAATATTATATAGTTTTGTACATTTTTATCCTTATAAAGGGTACTAACTGAGCAGAACAAATTTCTTACTGTGAGATCTTGACATCTAACATATACAGTAAAATAAATTACAATATATTAATAACAGAACTCTAGAACAGAATAAGATTAGGTTAACATTACAAAAATGAGAAGAACAACTCTGATTCCAATAAAATAGAAAAAGCAAACACGTTTATAGAATCAGTTTGAAATATTTGCACTGTTCAGAAGCGACAGATAGAAACTAAGATAGTCAAAGGTTTTGCGTGTCATAGACTGAGTAGTAGTTTTGTTAGAAAATCTTTATAAGTTGGCTAGGCAGAGGGAACGATCAAGCATGTAACAGCAAAAGCTAAAAGTAGAGCCTAATGGGCTGACTGTATCCCAGGGAGAATATCACTGCACAAAGTGATGAAGAAGTTATATTTATACAGACAGCTGAGCCTCACAATTAATTCCCTACAGGACTGACTGCAGCTTATCATCCAAATTCAGCATAGTACTTGGATGCAAGAAATACTACAGAAATCTTTTTTTAATTTTGTTAATGTTAAATGCTTTATCCCTTCAAGACTTATTGAATGTCAGAAATTTCAAGAAGTCATTAAAATTTTTCTCTAATTTATTACATCACTTATGTTTTATGGCTACCATGGTGGATCAGTGGGTAGCACTGCAGCCTCACAGCGCCAGGGACTTGGGTTCAATTCCACCCTTGAGCGACTGCCTGTGTGGAGTTTGCACATTCTCTTCATATCTGCATGGGGTTCCTCCCCCAGTCTAAAGATGGCAAAGTGCATTGGTCACACTAAATTGCCCATAATGCAGGCTAGGTGTGTTAGCCATGGGAATGTGTGGTTACAATGATAGGTAGGGGGATGGGTCTGGGTGTGATGCTGTTCAGACAGTAATTGTGGACCTTTTGAGCTGAATGGCCTGTTTCCACACTGTAGGGATTCTATGATCAAATCTTTAATTTGAGCAAACGAGATGTACATTTCCAGAACAGCAGTTTACATCAGCCATTTTCAGACAATGGCATTTCCCACACCACTTCCCAAAAAACTGGTTAGCTCAGTAGACTGGTTTGCAATGTAGAGGTATGCCAACAGCATCTGTTCAAATCCTGCACCTCTGATGTTACCATGAAGGGCTCCCTACTCAAAATCTTCCCTTGCCTGAGGTATGGTGACCTTTAGGTTCAACCACCACCAGTTGTATCTGTCAACTGAAGAGTGCGGCGCTATGGTCTGGTAAGATTACGGCGACTTTGCAGTTACCTAAAGAGTAGGTGAGTAATGCAACCCCAACCAACCACAGGAGCCATGCAACCATACTTCAGGGTGTGCTAATTGACTGGAGATTAGACTTTCATCACTCACTCGGACAGAAGCTGCACCTCAGTAAGCTGCTGTCTAAACAAATTGGCTGGCAGTTCTGTAGTCTCATTAGTGCCAGTGGCACCAGTGGACAAGATTGGGACTGCAAACTGTCTCCAGGTTCAGAGTCCTGGAGTCTAGGAACAGGGTAAGGTCAGACAGAGTGATATGGGATGCATGCTCACAGTAGAGGAAGCCAGGTGAGCTCTGAGGGAAGAGAGTACCTAAAAGGGTTGTGAGACGGTAGTAACTTGATGCAGGGCCCCTGATGTGGCAAGGGGTTCCATGAGTGAAAGTGCTCTGTTTGCTTCTGATTGAGGCCTGAGCAGAGTGACATACCAGGCTTCCCATGTGCTCCTGAACTCCCCGCAACTGCCTCAAAAGCGAGGCTCTCTGAAAAGTGATCAATAACAGGCCCTTAACTGAGCTGAAGGCATTTGTGTCTCCACAAAGACCTCCTAATCTCTTGCCCTGTCTCTCCATCTGTGACACCCTAGTGTTATCTGCAACAATAATTGAATGTTTGTTTATGTCTTCATTCCTTCTCTGTAGTCTCCTCTCATCTCACATTCCTCACAGACATCTGTGGTCCACCAAATATGTCCTCTTGATCAACACTGATTGTAGTCACTCTACATAATTAGAGGCCATGGCTTCATCCTCCCATGCCCTCAGCCCTCACCGGCCCTCTAGCTCTTTTTCTTTCTCTTTTGTCACACTTTTAGCTTGTCAGGCCTCGCATCACCTAACTTGACTTGGTGTTATATTTTGCTTGAAAGAGCTCTTGTGAGATGTTTTATTGGTAAAAGAAGGGCAATATGTAAATAGAAGCTTGGAGTAATGTTTGGTACACGTTTTCCACCACAACAGGCTTTCTTCATGGGACAGCAATGGATAGCTTTGGAATAGGGGCACAAAGCTCGGAAACAGAGCTAGGTTATTCAGGAAGCATTGAGACACCATATACCCTACAGTTGCCACTGCAGCAGAAAAAAAATCTCATTGTGAGTTTGTGCAGCTGGAAGTATTTCTGGCTAATATATGAGAGGAGCATGTTGACTATTTGGCACATGGTCTCTGATTGTTTAGAAATGTTGCCACAGAAAATTCGCCATTTATTGAAGATAGGCAGTTAACTGCAATATTTTGTTTGAATTTTCAACAATGCAGATTGAGTCTGTTTAGTCAAGCCAATTTTCTTTCAAGTCTCCAATAAGTTGTTTTTCAAAAATAAAAGAATGCTCATTCAAGGCAAAATATTGCAGGTGCTGGAAATCTGACAACACAATGCTGGAGAAACTCAGCAGAACCAGCAGCAGCTGTGGAAACAGAGAGAAAGATTTAATGTTTTGTGTCTGGCATGACTTTTTCAGAACTGAACGAAATGAGGAAATGTGATTTTTTAAAAATACTTTTGACAGAAGCAATGGGCCTGTGCAAAAGTAAGAGAGATTGTCAGTGGTATAGAATGGGAAATAGAGATGTGAAGTATATGTGAATGGGAGGAAAGGGGTCCTCCACCTAAATATTATTTTAAAAACTATTTTTCCTAACATCGCCGCCTCCACACTTACTTCTTTAAACATGAGCCTAACCCTCCCTCTATTGACCCCTTCTCCCACCTCCAATGCAAGCCCTCCTCCTGGAGACCATCCCAAGGCATCTAACCTCCCTCAACCTCTTCACCTCCAACTGCCGTCGAGATATCAATCACCTCAGCCTCTCCACCCCTCTCAACCACTCCAACCTCACCCCCGCAGAACATGCAGCCCTCCACTTCAATCCCAACCTCACCATAAAACCAGCAGACAAGGGAGGCGCAGTTGTAGTATGGCGCACTGACCTTTACATCAATCAGGCCAGACACCAACTCTCCGGTACCACCTCCTTCTGGTCCCTGGATCATGACCCCACCCCTGAGCACCAAACCATAATCTCCCAAACCATCCACAACCTCATCACCTCAGATGACCTCCCACCCACAGCCTCCAAACTCATTGTTCCTGAAGCTCGCACTGCCCACTTCTATCTCCTTCCCAAAATCCACAAACCTGCCAGCCCTGGTCGACCCATTGTCACCGCCTGCTCCTGCCCCACTGAACTCATCTACACCTATCTGAACTCCATTTTCTCCCCCTTGGTCCAGGAACACCCTATTTATGTCCGTGCCACCACCATACTCTCCATCTCCTCCAGAACTTCCAATTCCCCAGTCCCCAGCACCTCATTTTTACTACGGACGTCCAGTACCTATACACCTGCATTCCTCATGCAGATGGCCTAAAGGCCGTCCACTTCTTCCCGTCCCACAGGCCTGACCAGTTCCCCTCCACCGACAACCTCATCCGCCTAGCCGAACTCATCCTCACCCTCAACAAATTCTCTTTTGATTCTTCCCACTTCCTACAAACAAAAGGGGTGGCCGTGGGTACCCACATGGGCCCAAGCTATGCCTGCCTCTTTTTAGGTTATGTAGAACAATCCCTCTTCTGTACCTACACAGGCCCTAAACCCCACCTCTTCCTCTGTTACATCGATGACTCTATTGGCGGCACCTCATGCTCCCACAAGGAGCTCGAACAGTTCGTCCACTTCACCAGCACCTTCCACCCCAACCTCAAGTTCACCTGGACTATCTCTAACACCTCCTGTTTGTAATTTTTATTAATGACTTGGATGAGGGGATTGAAGGAGGGTCAGCAAGTTTGCAGACGACACAAAGGTTGGAGGTGTCGTTGACTGTATAGAGAGCTGTTGTAGGCTGCAGCGGGACATTGACAGGAGGCAGAGATGGGCTGAGAGGTGGCAGATGGAGTTCAACCTGGATAAATGCGAGGTGATGCATTTTGGAAGGTCAAATTTGAAAGCTGAGTACAGGATTAAGGATAGGATTCTTGGCAGTGTGGAGGAACAGAGGGATCTTGGTGTGCAGATACATAGATCCCTTAAAATGGCCACCCAAGTGGACAGGATTGTTAAGAAAGCATATGGTGTTTTGGCTTTCATTAACAGGGGGATTGAGTTTATGAGTCGTGAGATCTTGTTGCAGCTCTATAAAACTTTGGTTAGCCCGCACTTGGAATACTGCGTCCAGTTCTGGTCGCCCTATTATAGGAAAGATGTGGATGCTTTGGAGAGGGTTCAGAGGAGGTTTACCAGGATGCTGCCTGGACTGGAGGGCTTATCTTATGAAGAGAGGTTGACTGAGCTCGGACTTTTTTCATTGGAGAAAAGGAGGAGGAGAGGGGACCTAATTGAGGTATACAAGATAATGAGAGGCATAGATAGAGTTGATAGCCAGAGACTATTTCCCAGGGCAGAAATGGCTAGCACGAGGGGTCATAGTTTTAAGCTGGTTGGAGGAAAGTATAGAGGGAATGTCAGAAGCGCGTTCTTTACACAGAGTTGTGAGAGCATGGAATGCGTTGCCAGCAGTTGTGGAAGCAAGGTCATTGGGGTCATTTAAGAGACTGCTGGACATGCATATGGTCACAGAAATTTGAGGGTGCATACATGAGGATCAATGGTCGGCACAACAGCGTGGGCTGAAGGGCCTGTTCTGTGCTGTACTGTTCGATGTTCTATGTTCTACCTCCCTCGCCTTCCTGGACCTCTCTGTCTCCATCTCAGGCAACCACCTAGAAACTGATATCCATTTCAAGCCTACCAACTCCCACAGCTACCTAGAATACACCTTCTCCCACCTACCTTGCTGAAAAAATGCCATCTCCTATTCCCAATTCCTTCGCCTCCGCCACATCTGCTCCCAGGATGAGATATTCCACTACTGTACATCTCAGATATCCTCGTTGTTCAAGGACCGCAACTTCCCCCCTGTAGTGGTCAAGAACGCCCTTGACCATGTCTCCCACATTTCCGGAAACTCATTCCTCACACCCCATCCTCGCAATAACCACCAAAAGAGAATCCCCATTGTCCTCACGTAACACCCCACCAACCTCCGGATCAAACGCATCATCCTCCAACACTTCCGCCATCTGTAATCCGACCCCACCACCAAAGACAATTTTCTCTTTCCACCATTGTTTGTTTTCCGGAGGGGCCACTCTCTCCGTGACTCCCTTGTCTGCTCCACACTCCCCTCCAACCCCACTACACCGGCACTTTCCCCGGCAACCGCAGGAAATGCTAAACCTGCCCTCATACCTCCTCCCTCACCCCCATCCCCATCCCAGGCCCCAATAAGCCTTTCCACATCAAGCAGATGTTCACCTGCACATCCGCCAATGTGGTATACTGCATCCGCTGTACTCGTTGTGCCTCCTCTACATTGGGAAAACCAAGTGAAGACTTGGGGACTGCTTTGCAGAACACCTATGCTCGGTTCGCAATAAACAACTGCACCTCCCAGTCGCAAACCATTTCAATTCCCCCTCCCATCCTTTAGACAACATGCCCATTCTGGGCCTCCTGCAGTGCCACAATGATGCTACCCGAAGGATGCAGGAACAGCAACTCATATTCCGCTTGGGAACCCTGCAGCCCAATGGTATCAGAGATAATGGGAACTGCAGATGCTGGAGAATCCGAGATAACAAAGTGTGGAACTGGATGAACACAGCAGGCCAAGCAGCATCTTAGGAGCAGAAAAGCTGACATTTTGGGCCTAGACTGTTCATCAGAAGGTCTAGGCCCGAAACATCAGCTTTTCTGCTCCTAAGATGCTGCTTGGCCTGCTGTGTTCATCCAGTTCCACACTTTGTTAGCCCAATGGTATCAATGTGGATATCACAAGCTTCAAAATCTCCCCTCCCCCAACTGCATCCCAAAACCAATCCAGCTCATCCCCGCCTCCCTAACCTGTTCTTCCGGTCACCTACCCCCTCCTCCCACCTCAAGCTGCACCCCCATTTCCTACCTACTAACCTCATCCCCCCCGCTTGACCTGTCCGTCCTCCCCAGACTGACCTATCCCCTCCCTACCTCCCCACCTACACTCACCTTTACTGGCTCCATCCCTGCCTCTTTAACTTGTCTGTCTCCTCTATTCATCTTCGGTCCACCTCCCCCTCTTTCCCTATTTATTTCAGAACCCTCTCCCCATCCCCCTTTTCTGATGAAGGGTCTAGGCCCGAAATGTCAGCTTTTGTGCTCCTAAGATGCTGCTTGGTCTGCTGTGTTCATCCAGCTCCACACTTTGTTATCTCGGATTCTCCAGCATCTGCAGATCCCATATTCTCTCTTTTCTAACATCTTCCAGTTCTGAAGAAGTCACCTCAGACTTGAACCGTTAACTGCGTTTCTCTCTCCATAGATTTTACCAGCCCAGCCGAGTTTCTCCGGCATTGTGGTTGTTAAAGCCCCCGGACAGATTTTTGACGCCTCACCACTTCTTAAAGGCACCACAAAAATATCAATTAGAAGAGAAATTCGGGAGATTTGGCAGTCTTTGTGGAGAGAAAAACAAAGCATTATAAAGGTCACTGGAATGGAAACGTTAGGATTGTTTTTCTCTGGAAAGACGCAAACTTGCTGAATTTCCAAATCATTTTCTGATTTTTGTTCGTTTCAGATCACCAGCAGCCGTAGTTCTTTGTGTTATTGCATTAAACGTACCGTGTCAGCTGCTACAAAGGTGCAGACCGCTCCGTCCCAAAGTTTTCAGGCAAATCCCCGGAATAAAACTTCTGACCAACCAGAAGACGCCTCCTGTACGGCGGCTCCCCTGCGTCGTGACGCACGGCGCGGTGACGTAGGACGCTCACCGCTCTCTACTTGCTGGCTCCAGTCTCCCGGAGAGAAGGGTCCGTTGTTGGTCGTCATGGTTCCTCCGGTACAGGTCTCGCCCGTCATCAAGGTAAGGAGGGGGATCCGAGGCTCTAGGGAAACCATCCACGCCAGCCATTAGGGCCCGGTGGCGAGCTGCTGCTGGTTGATGTCTGTGTACCCGGGGCCTAGTGGAGCCTGAGTTAAGGTCAAAGCAGAACCTTGGGCCGTGCGGTGGAAAGAGGGAGGGTTGGAGACTTTGTGTGAGAGTTGGGTGGGATCGGCGGGCTGGAGCTGAGACAGGGATCGGTAGTGCATGTGCTTGGTGAGGGGTCGGTGTTTGGGGTGTCACCGTGGGTGGGTAAGGGGTCGGCGGTTTGATAGAGAGATGGGTGAAGGAAGAATTGGCATGTTCGTGTGGTGGTGAGGGCCCTGAGGTGGCATGAGGGGCGTATGTTGGTGAGTGACTGTGTGTCTGAAGTAATGATGGTTTGTTTTTAATATAATCTCGCGCGCCTTTAGGTACATCGTAGTCCATTTCCAACTTAATATCTTGTAGAAAATTGACTACTATAAATTTTCTGATTTGTACGGAGTGCTTTCAGTGCTGAAGGTCAACGATAGGAAAGGTTGTGATTTGGACAATAAGTTTGCATTTTAAGACCTTGTCCCCTCAAGCCCTGAAATAATGCAAAGTAATACTTTGAATTGTGAATTGTCTTCCATAATTCAGTTTTCAGACCCTTGAGCTGGTTTGATAAAATAAACAAGTAGCACTGAATTGCAAGCTGTTTATTAATAGGTGAATTGCAAACAGTTTATACTTCTCAGTTCTAGCTGCATCTCTTGTGGCACCTTGAATTGCACATCATGACAGCATTTTTTTTTTTGGAAAAATAAAGTTACATCTAACCTTGATAACAAAGTGTGGAGCTGGATGAACACAGCAGGCCAAGCAGCATCTCAGGAGCACAAAAGCTGACGTTTCGGGCCTGGACCCTTCATCAGAAAGGGGGATGGGGTGAGGGTTCTGAAATAAATAGGCAGAGACGGGGAGGCGGACCAAAGATGGATAGAGGAGAAGATAGGTGGAGAGGAGAGTGTAGGTGGGAAGGGGGTATGTCAGTCCAGGGAGGACGGACAGGTCAAGGAGGCGGGATGAGGTTAGGTAGGAAATGGAGATGCGGCTTGAGGTGGGAGGAGGGGATAGGTGAGAGGAAGAACATGTTAGGGAGGCCCGGACGAGCTGGGCTGGTTTTGTGATGCTGTGGGCGGGAGGGGATGAGTTGGGCTGGTTTTGGGATGCACTGGGGGGAGGGGGAGATTTTGAAGCTTGTGAAGTCCACATTGATACCATTGGGCTGCAGGGTTCCCAAGCAGAATATGAGTTGCTGTTCCTGCAACCTTTGGGTGGCATCATTGTGGCACTGCAGGAGGCCCATGATGGACATGTCGCCTAAGGAATGGGAGGGGGGGTTGAAGTGGTTCGCGACTGGGAGGTGCAGTTGTTTATTGCGAACCAAGCAGAGGCGTTCTGCAAAGCGGTCCCCAAGCCTTCGCTTGGTTTCCCCAATGTAGAGGAGGCCACACCGAGTAGTGGATACAGTATACTACATTGGCAGATATGCAGGTGAACATCTGCTTAATATGGAAAGTCATTGACTTTCTGCCAATGTAGTATACTGTATCCGGTGTGGCTTCCTCTGCATTGGGGAAACCAAGCAGAGGCTTGGGGACTGCTTTGCAGAACACCTCTGCTCGGTTTGCAATAAACAACTGCACCTCCCAGTCTCAAACCGTTTTAACCCCCCCCCTCCCATTCCTTAGACGACATGTCCGTCATGGGCCTCCTGCAGTGCCACAGTGATGCCACCCAAAGGTTGCAGGAGCAGCAACTCATATTCCACTTGGGAACCCTGCAGCCCAATGGTATCAATGTGGACTTCACAAGCTTCAAAATCTCCCCCTCCCCTCTCTGCATCACACAACCAGCCCAGCTCGTCCCGGCCTCCCTAACCTGTTCTTCCTCTCACCTACCTTCTCCTCCCACCTCAAGCTGCACCTCCATTTCCCACCTACCAACCTCATCCCGCCTCCTTGACCTGTCCATCCTCCCCGGACTGACCTATCCCCTTCCCACCTCCCCACCTATACTCTCGTCTCCACCTATCTTCTCCTCTATTCATCTTCGGTCTGCCTCCCCCCTCTCCCTATTTATTTCAGAACCCTGTCCCCATCCCCGTCTCTGATGGAGGGTCTAGGCCCAAAACGTCAGCTTTTGTGCTCCTGAGATGCTGTTTGGCCTGCTGTGTTCATCCAGCTTCACACTTTGTTATCTTGGATTCTCCAGCATCTGCAGTTCCCATTATCTCTTACATCTAACCTTGAACTGTTTTTGAGAAGTTTGTGGAATTGTTTATAGTCCATAAAATTTGCCATAGAAAGTTAAGGCTAACAGTTACTAGCATACCTTTTTAATATCATTTCTTAGAAAACAATTAGAATTTGTTTCGATTTAAAAATATAGACTGTCCCTTGCTCAGTTGGTGGATATTTTCTTTGCGTGCCTTCTACCACACTGCTAAATTTGCTCTCTCCCTTGTTCCTTTCTTGGTGTTTGACTTGATACTTCATTCACTTGCTGCAATTAACCTTCAGTAGGTTGTTATTGGGAAAATGTTAGTGTTATGAAGGATGTAATAGCAGAACATTTCAAAGCAGATTGAGCAGGGTCAGCATAGTTTCATCAAGTTAAAATCATTTCTTACAAATTTGGTAGAATTCTTTTAAGATAGCAAGCAGGATATGTGAAGAGAAAGTTGTGGATTTAATATTTTTGGGTCCTCAGAAGGTTTTTATTAAAATACCATACATTGGCTATTAGTTAATTATGTAGCCTAATGATGTTGGATATAGTATGTTGACGTTGACAGAGGATTGGCTAAGTAATAGAGGTGGGATGAGGAGAGCATTTTCGGGATGGTAAGGTGTAACTAGTGTGCCACGGGGATCAGTGCTGAGGCCACAATTATTTACAATATATGTTTGTGACTTGAATGAGAAAGAGAATGTACTGTGGCTAAGTTTGAGGATGATACAAAATTAGATGGGAAGGCAAGTAGTGAGGGTGACACATTCTGCAGATTGAGTGGGCAAAAACTTGACAGGTGGGCTATTATGTTATGCACTTCTACATGAAGAATACAAAGCTTGAATGTTATTTAATTGGAGAACAACTTCAGAAAGCTACTGTGTGAATCTCTAAAAGCAGCATCCAAGTTCAAGTAATAAGGAAAGGCAGATGAAATTACCTTTTTGTTTCAAAGGGAACAGTGCGTAGAAGTAGGCAGATTTTGCTAAAAAAGGGAATGGTCAGACTGCAGCTGGAATACACTTAAGTTATGTTTCATAGAACATAGAACATAGAACAGTACAGCACAGAACAGGCCCTTCAGCCCACAATGTTGTGCCGACCATTGATCCTCATGTATGCACCCTCAAATTTCTGTGACCATATGCATGTCCAGCAGTCTCTTAAATGACCCCAATGACCTTGCTTCCACAACTGCTGCTGGCAACGCATTCCATGCTCTCATGCTATCTATTCTATGTTGTTGGAATTTTTACGGCAAAGGTTTGTGCTCTATATCCTGTCTTTTCCTTTGTACAGATTTTAAAGTGAGTGAGAAAGAACCTATTATAAGGGACTAGTCTGGCAACATCACACAGCAATGTCAGAGTGGGACTGCTGTGTGTAGTAGATCTGACACATTTGCAGAGGAAGGGAATGAGCTCCTTAGATGTAAGGTGAAACATATTTTTGTGACAGAGCAGAGCAGTGCATTCCAACATTAGGGTTGGGACCCCAAGTGAAATCACAAGCTCTGAGGCAGCTATGGCATAGCAACTAAGTAAAAGTGATTGTGCTCCCATCCTAACAAGCTCCTATTCTCATAGTCCCTACCTGACTTCTACAATTCTCACTGACAAGAGTTGGAACAAGACCCAATGTAGATATAGAACAAGAAAAAGACAACCCGTGGGACCACCTGAGCTGCTCCCACAGAGAGCCAGCACAGAGACAACCGCTGAATGCACTCCCCCCACGCTGCACCCGCACCACGAATTCAAGAGAGACACTCCCACAGGCAGCAACAAAAAGATAAAGAAAACACCAACAATTTCCTCCAGCTCCCACACGGGCACCAGTGCACAGACCAGCATCCGCCGCCCATCTGCAACCACAGAGGGACGCCAAGAGTCGACCACACTGCCGAACCCCCGTGCAGGCCAGACCAGACCAGACAAGGACGGCAGCCCCCCTCCCCCCAGGGCACCAGCGAACCAGACGGACCCCCCCCCCCCGACAATCAGCAATGGATCCACCACCATCACCAGACCCAACTCCAAGCCTTTTTCAAACCGAACCAAAGGAAAGATAAACTAGCAATGTTGGCAGAGAAGGTTCACTAGGTATTGAAGGACTGTCTTATGAAGAGGAAATGAGTAAGTTGTTCCTGTACTTGTTGGAATTTAGAATTATTGAAACATACAAGGTTCTCAGGACACTTGACAGGGTAGGTGCAGAAAGGTTATTTCTTGTGGGATTGTCCAGCACCAAAGGGCATAATCTCAGAATAAGACAGATAAGGAGAAAGTTCTTGAAGATAGTGGATCAGTGGAATTCTTTACCACAGAGTGTTGTTTTAGACTGGGTTGTTAAGTGTATTCACGGCTGAGATAGACAGACTGTATTTTAATCAGTAATGGAATCGAGGGTTATAGGGAAAAGCTGTAAAGTGGAGTTGAGGGTTACCAGATCGACCATGATCATGGTGGAGCAAGTTTGATGTGCTGAATAGCCTACTTCAATTCCTGTGTCTTGTAGTTTATTTTTCAATCAGTAAAATCTTGTTGGTCAAGGTCAAACTGATCAAATGAGTTCAGAGTTATTGTAGATACCGAAGGCAAGTTATATTTGAATGGTCTCTAGTGAGGATCATTTGAGTCCATCTTGTAGATGATACAAACTGCTGCTACTGAGCTTTGGTGGTGGACTGACTGGTACCACATCTACAGTCAAGCTGCTGTGTCCTAGATGATATCAAGCTCCTCAAGTGTTGGAGCTGCATTTGAGGCAAGCAAAGAGTATTCCATGATATAGACGATATAGAAGAGTCAGGAGGGGAGTTACTTGCTACAGGATTCCAAGTCTCTAATCTGTTCTTGTACCCACAAAATTTATATGGCTAGTCCAGTTTTGTATTGCTTGCCCTGCTCACTTAGATCCTCTACCCTCTTTTTTTCCCTCACTGCGTCACTCGGAGCTTGTATTTTCAACAACTCTTGTGGACAACTTGTGTTTTGAGCTGAAATCACAAATAAGACAGATGTTCCACTGCAGCAAATCTTTGCCTATTATGATGAAATGCGTACTGCTTTATCACTCCAGCCAGGAGTCTATTTTTTTCTTCAGGACTGAAATGAAACTATTTCAGTAAACCTGTATTCCATCCTGTTACAGATGGCTAGGTACTCGGCATTGCTGGTTGGCATCATCTATGGGAAGAAGCGATATGGTAAGAGATGATCTTGTCTTGAATGCAATATTGCAATCTTCTAAAAACCTAGAACAAATTACTGACTTTTTCTAACCTGTCTGAAGAGTTCTCCAGTTAACAATTCACAGTTAATGCTAAACTTTGTCATATGTCAGCTCTAACAGCACTTCCAACTAGTGACAATACCAGAAAATAATGATGATAGTTGCATTTGTTGAAAGTGTCAACAAATTAGAATTCTTTGGTAGCATATAAGCTGCAAATAATTTTAATTACTCCAGTTCCTGCAGAGACTTACTGATCCTTTGTTTAAAATTTTATAATGAAGATTATCTAAAGCCTGTTGCTGAAGAGGAGAGGAGAATAGAGGCTGAAGAGAAAAAGAAACGAGAGGAACTTGAACGCATTGCAAAACAGTTGGCAGAAGGTAGTTGAAACATAAATTATTCTGTGATGACAGGGAAACAATATTTTGCATATTTGGTGGCCAGTTAAGGAAAGTAAGTTAGTATGTAATGACGAGTGTACTACATGTGAATAGCATAGGAAAGTAGCAAAAAGAGTACGTCATTCAGTCCTTGAACCTGTTCTACCTCTTCTGTTATATTCTGGATGATTTTAGCTCAACTCCATATAACCTGTCTCTCCTTGTCTAACAACGATCTAGTAGTTTCAATCTTCAACATGTTGTGTTGACAGCATCGAGAAGCTTTTTGGAAGCAAATTCCATTTTTCCATGTGTCGCCTTTCTTATTTTAAGGGCCACATTTCTGGATGATTACTATCACAGCTTTTATGCATCTAACCTGTCATTTTAAACACTCTGAAATGATCTCAGCTTTCCAAACTTAAGATGCTAAAGTCAAGTTTCAGGCAATCCATTGCACAAATTAACACTTTAAGCCTAATTCTGTTGTATCTGTACTACAGCTGTTTTTAAGCTAGTACATCCTGAGATTTCAAGCCTCAAAGTCAACCAGATTGGCTCACCAAAGCTTTGTCCTAGTGAATTATCACTTCTCCCATTGCCTTTGGCCCTATGCATCAATCTGTGTATTTGCTGCCAATCCCACCTCTTCCTGTCCATTACTATGGTTTGAACCAGTCTGTTCGTGATCTCGCCATCTTATTTGATTCTGAGCTGAGCTTCATTCCCATAACCCCTCCATTTTAAAAATTGGCTTACTTCCACCCTATGTCAAGCCATCACATGCTGGAACCATCATGCATGCTGTATAATTTTTACCTGGTCCAAAACTTTGCTTTCCATATCCTAATTTGTACCAAATTCCTTTTAATCATCACCCTGTCCAACTGACTTATACTGGTTCCCAAGTGTGTCTAAATTTGTAATTCTCTTTCGAATGTTCTTGGTCTCAGATGATTTCATGACCTCACCCCCTCTGTTTTCTTTTTCACTATTGCCAGCTTCGTAGAGAACTCATCCACAATAGTGCATTCTTTCAACTTTGGCATTTGAACCATCTATACTCCCTTCACCACACCTTTGGTGACTTTAATTTCAGAAATCTTGGCGGTAAACTGAAAATCTGTCTCTAGCTTCCTCTCTGTCCAAGCTAAACATAATCATTCCTAAGAACTGTCTTGACTCAACATTGATTTCTATCTGATGTTGCTTTTGAGAAGGAGGTTGGGCTGTTATTCTGTGTAAAAGTTGAACATTGCTAATCTCATTTTTACTTGGAAAGTTTTGAATCTGGCCCCAGCTAATGAAAGTCTGTTCAGTTTGATTATGCTGTTTTCCATAGCATTACACCATACATCTGACTGTCATAGAATTGAGTACTGTCAAGGCACATTCAAAAATGTGCATGCTTGCACTGGACTAGAAAGAAGATAGTTTGTGCGGGGTAGGGGTTGGCACAGAGTGGATATGATTTGAAGAAAAGGAATTTTGTGCTGTATTTATCCAAGGACATCTTACTTCTCCTACTGAGCTTGGGAGGAACCTCTTCCATCCCCTACATTGAACATAAGTTCATTTCAAGTTCAATGTGTATATGTACTGCATTGAGAAAATATAAACTAATCTCTCATTTCAGCTAATGAAGACACTATTCTGAAATGATGACCATTTTTAAAAGTACAGATGAAGAATCTGCATGTTGCCCTTACGGTTTGCTAGTACGGACTTATCAGATGTATCTATTCAACACACAATTTGGGGTGTTTTTTCAATGAGAGACAATAAATATTATTTGAACAATATAACACTGTCTTTTGTTATTTAGTTCTTTTGACATTGACTGTGGAGAAGTTGATTTAGTTCAATGAACTGTCAACAAGTTATCTATTGATGTGGACTTTCAAATTTCAGGGCTGAGTCACTGACTGCAGATCTGTTTGCCATCATCAAAGGTTTAAAATTTGTTTTATAACAGTTTAGCTGTGAACTACAGACGCGCTTTTTTTTCTGAATACTGGCCTGTGTTCTGTTAACAAAGCCAAAATAAAGTATTTTCAGTAATTTACCTTTTTGAGTGTTAACTTTTGTCTCAAAAAAATCTGCATATTAAACTCCTGGGAATACATGTGTTTTGTACTACTACTCTGTCATAAACCATGTTGTAAGATGCTATTTCAAAACCCAGCTCATTAACCAAGCTTTGTCAAATGCGTACTTGGACACAATGTCCATTTTATCGTTTGGCTCTCGGATTTGTCTTTGGATATTTCTAAGACAGAATATTAATTCAAGCTGCAGCAATTGCTGTATTCATTTAGAATGCAACGAATACAAATTGAAATAAATGCTAGTCATATTTTGACATTAATGGGATTGCTGTCAATGTAAATTTGCTGGAGGCTTGACAGAAACCTTGTTTATGCAATGATTTCAGAAAAGTGATATTTGTGAAGCAGAACCTGCTCCAAAGCCATACCTGGCAGTGTTCTGCCAAATTTTGGAATGCAGTTTTTCTCAATGAACAAAAACCCTACTCCCCTTCAAATAGTGTTCAACTTGTGTCCTCCTTTGCTCACTGCCAACCAATGGTACAAAGTTGTCTGCCATCCCACATTCTACCCTGCACAATAATCATTGTTCCCTGCATAAAACAAATAAGAACAGAAACAGAAGAAGGCTGTTCCCCTTACACCTGCTCTGGCTCCCTGCCCCCCCCCCCCCCCCCCCCCCCCCCCCCCCTGCCCATAACCTCTGCCTCACTCCTGGGTCAAAAGTCTATCAAGCTTTGCCCTGAATGTTTTCTCTGCCTCCTTTGCAGATTCTTTGAATGACCAGGGGGTCCTACATCAGATGCCTGTTGATTGTGAACTTGATCATTTGCCTCTGCCAAATTTTACTTAAGTACATGGGTTATCTAGTGTATTGTTAGATGTACATCTAATGTTCGGGCAAAGACCAGATTCTGTTTTAACCTTCAGCCTTTGCATATGTTTGCATCACTCGTCTATTTTAAGAATCTAAATTATAGTTAAGTGTAACAATGTACCAGGAAGTATCGATGTTTTAATCCCTTGTGATAGTAGTGTATGGTGAATGTCGTCTTTCTAATCATGTCCAAACTTTTTCTCTGGGATGAAAATGTCTACCAGACAGTTCATGCATTTGCCTCTTCAACCTAAAAGATGCCACCACCATGCAACTACTATTCAATTATTGCTGGATATTTCCGCTACACAGATATATGGGGGAAAAAGTCACAGGCAACATTGAGTTTGCTGAAGCTGTATGTTATTTGATTGGTTCAGCCTGATTCCTCAAAGTTGAGTCCAACAAGACTGATTATAGTGCATCGCAAATCACTAATGCTCTAGGATTAGTTTAAGTACTGTACAGGGATAGGAGATGTGACAGTGAATTTGAGTACAGAGGTTCCACAAGCAGCAATGAGGCAATTGACCAAGGTGTTGGTCATGTTGGTTGGCTGATAAATATTGGTAAGAACACCACAAAGAATACTTGTTCAAATGATGCCATAGATCCTTTATCTTTACCAACCTGGAATAGATAAAGCCTTGGCTTAACATTTCATCTGAAAGATGACTCCTCCCTTAGCTCCCAAGTGCAAAACTTCCTGCATACAGCATTGAAGTGTCAACTTGGATGAAATGATGTAGCTCTGCAGCAAGTTTTAGAATCGGAACACTTCTGACACAGAAAATTGCTGCCTGCTGAGTAAAGATAATTATTCCTTTGTAGGTAACAAAGCAGCTTGGCATGGTGGCTCTGGAATCTCAATATGAGCTGTGGTATTGGAAGTTAATTGGTGTAGATAAATTAATTAGCTTTAAGTACATCTAAAGGATGCTTTTTCCATTAATACAGGTCAACAATATATTGAACCAGATTTTACAATCAGCAGTGAAAGCATGCAGCCCAACAGGAGTCTCTCCAAGTTATCAATCTTAGCATCATGGTACTAATCATGCAAAAACTGTTCCAGTGGGTGGGACATATCGTACATTTGACTGAGATCAAGTTTCTGAAACAACTGCTCTGTTCAACTGGGTTATGGCATGAGATTCCCGGGAATGCAGAAGAAATAATTTTGGGATGTCTTCAAAGCACAACTGAAGAGGTTATACGTACCCACCAACTCATGGGTGTCCTAGCCAATGATTCACTAAAATGGAGTAGGTTCATTTGGGGAAGGTACTGAGTACATTGAGGGAGTTTGTTGAGAATGTGAAAAGACAGAGTCAAGGCATCCACACAAGCCTCCGAGCATGCCACTTCCCCAAACTTTCAAGCAGTGCCTGCCCAACGTGTCAGAGCTTGCAAGTCACACGTTGCATTTACCAGCCTTCTTAGATCAGACTGAATTGGAGTGAAAGCTACAAGTTGATGTGTAGCAATTTTCTTTGAGTTGCCTTTTTGGACTCGTACTCCTGTCAGTCTGCATCATTTAAAACTGATATTTGTGTTCTCGCTGTTTCTCTTGTCTCCTTATATTTCCCTTCGCAATTCTAATTCTGGTTCTCTCATTTTCCTTTCTTTGTTTGTTCTTTCTGCTTTTCCTTTGGAATTCCACCTCCAGTTGTTTTTAAACTGAAGTTACTTTAATTATATATCACGGTGGCACAGTGGTCAGCATTGCTGCCACATAGTGCCAGGGATCTGGGTTCAATTCCACCTTCAGGCGACTGTGTGGAGTTTGCAACTCTCCCCTTGTCTGCATGGGTTTCCTCCCACAGGCCAAAAATGTGCTGGTTAGGTGGATTGGCCATGCTAAATTTCCCATAGTGTTCAGGGATGTGTGGATTAGGTGGGTTATGAGGGGGTCTGAGTGGGATGTTCTGAAGGTCAATGGGGACTTGTTGGGCCAAAGGGACTGTTTCCACACTAGAGATTTTATGATTAATCAGCATTACCTCATTTCACAAATCAGGAGTACCTGCTTCCTCTTGCACATCTAGTGAACCCAAATATACTGCTGGTACTTCAATTATGTCTGCCTTCCTAGCTTTAGCGAGCAATTTTATTTGTCATTTCTACCAACCTGGCCTTTATGGTTTCACTAAAATCTGTCAGGGATGACTGCCACCTTCAGGGAGTTATTTGCAATTTCAAGTGCCATTTCTTATTTTCAGTACAGAACCTGTTTTTTCGTTTACCTTTATTACTTACCAATACCACAGTCAAACACTCATCACCCAAGATGAGTCCCCAAACCACAAATGTTAAGATTTAATCAAAGTATTCAAAGCCCCCAATTTATTTGACTAATGGGTTCAGATTGACAGAAGACACTGACAAGCCTCCCATTCCTGGCAAGAAACTAGTAGTTGTCACAAATAAATAAGATCTAGCTATGGGTAAGTGAAAGTTTGAACTACTAACATTTAACTCTACTATTGGAACTCTAACCCCCTTTTAAAACCCTTAAACACACAGACAGACAAACAACAGAAATATTTACCTGCACTTCACTAAATCTAGTCTACCATATTTGCTGTTCACAATGTGTCTCCCCTACGGTGGGAAGACAAAATGCAGACTGGGTGACTGCTTTACAGAACACCTATATTATGTTGGTAGAAATTAACTCCAAGCTTCCAGCTGCTTGCCACTTCAAAACACCACTGTGTTCCCATGCCAACGTTTCTGACTCAAACCTACTGCAGTACTCCAGTGAGGCTCAACACAATTTGGAGGAACAACACCTCATCTTCTGCTTGGGGACCTTAAACTCTTGGGGACTCATTATCAAGCTGAACAATTTTACAGCATGAAAACCTCCATCCATGTATATTACCCATTCCCATACCCCAGGTCCAGTCATTACATGGATTGCTTCCAGTACAATGAACCTCTTAACCCCCATTATCACCTTCCTCTGGCTCAATGTCAAGAATCCATTTGACAGCCTAACATTTCCTTTCTTTCACTTTCTCTGGGCTCCGTCTCCACCTACCTACTTACTCCTCTCAGCCCTCATCATCAGCATAATTACTACCTTTTCCTCGCTGCTATCAGCTCCCCAGTAATTTCTGTTTTTGTTTATTTCAGATCTGAAGTATCTGCAGTTTTTTAAGGGCTTTATTTAAAAGTAATGGTATTATGAGTGGAGGAAAATGTACTGGGGAGAAGTGGTTTTATGCACTTATTGGATTACTGACAAGGCCAGCACTTATTGTTGATGCTTTAGGCTCTGAGCAAGTAGAACTGAACTGCCTTTGTGAACTCTCACTGTCAATGAGGTGAATCTACTCCAGAGTAGGGAATTCCAGGGCTTTTCACCAAGCAAAGATGAAAGAACAGTGATGTAATATTTGAATCTTCAGCTTTATTAATTCCTACTTAAAACTAAGAAGGCCTGCAATGTGTAACTTTTAACATATTTTGTATGTTTTATAACATACTATTAATTACTGCAATGTTTAACTTCTAACTTTAGTTCTTTCTTTATAATTTGTTCCTAAGATTCCATACCTTGGTACTTGCACCTAAGATGGCACCTTGTGTGGTGACATTGTACACTTTTCACTGTATGCCTGTACTTTTGTACTTGAGCACACATGACAATAAAATCAAAATCAAATCTTTTTCCTGGTCAAGGCGATGTGTAGTTTCAAGGCAGGCAGTGCTGTTCCTATGTGCCTGTTGCCCTTGTTTCTCTAGCTGGTAAAGGTTTGCCGTTTGGGAGGCACAGTTGATGAAGATTTTGCAAATTGCTGTAGTACACCTTGTTCAACAGATGAAGGAAAAGTACTATGATCTCAAGATAAACCCCGAGAATTAGGTCAAGCAGAGCTTAAAATCGCTCAGCAATTGTACTTGGATAAATTTAACCACACAGATGGAAATAGCTGGGAAGGTGAAATGCGTAAAACTATTAGATACTGCAGCACACTGCAGTTTACAGGTTAACGACTGCCTTTGCTTTATATCCGCAGTACATTAGCAGATTAATTAATGAATTGTCAAGTGATATGCTGAAGGATTTTTAAACCATACACCATATATGTTTTATTTGAAAGGATTCAGGAAATTTGGAAAGCTAATGTCCATAAGAAAGTGTGAAGCAGAACTACATCAACTAATTTTGAATTTTTTGTATATATTATATACATGAAATTTTCTTGGATACACAATATTTACATACAATGAACATGTACATATCATGCAGTAAATGAATAAGTAAGGTGAATATGTTTTATAGAAATAATATCCAATAATTACATATATAAAAATGAAATTCAAATTGACCTTGATATGCATTAATAAAATGACAGGTAATTTTAGGAAACTGCTGAGTGTTTCTGCTGCATAAGAAGATTGGTTAATCAATGAGTTACTAATCTGTACTAAATGGAACATGCTGGAGTGCATTATTATACAACGGTGTTGGTAATCCTTGTTAAATACTGAATTAAGTGCTGTAATACCTAAAACACAGAGAGCTGTCAGAAATTACTTATGCTTTTTGAAAAAAATGTGGTGAGAACAAGTATTCAGAATCAATGCTGTTCATGCATTGTCAATATATATAATGGCTATCTAATATGAATGATAATTATATCATTTAATAATACTGTACAATTCTTTGCACACCCCTGCTGTCTTTATGCTTATCCTGTCCAATCTAATGACCATCAAAACCCTTAGAAGAATGGAGTATTACCTATTCAGCTTCAGTCTTCTTAGCAACACCAACTGACTTTCACTAGAACAACATATTTAATATCCAACATTCCATGGTTTGACATAAAATTTTATGCTAACCACATTTACCAGCTATTCATAAACTGGAACTTATGCTGCTTATTCAATTCTTATTCATTAAAAAGAAAATATAGAGCTCCCTGTTCAAACATAGCACCAATCGCATACTGGCACTGGCCACATGAATAGTTGTTGAAAGCTGTCATTTGAAGATTTTATAGGTTGCAAATTCCACTAATTTGTTATCTGTTGCAAATCTGTTGGACTTCAATTTCTTCCTAAATTTTTCACCGTTTTCAATATAATTGTCACCAAAATACCTCCAGCAGCTTCTGTTTCTGATCCTGCACTGCTACCTCTGAAATACCCAGAAATATTTCTTGGCACCTTCTCCTTTCTCACCTCACTGGTGTTCCTTGGCCACAAAATCAGAGGATACCAAGTCAGGTTCCGCATGAATGCTGACAACAATTACCTCACTATCACCAACAGTACTTGTCCATTGCCTCAGTCTTTTCAGTCTGTTGTCCAACATTCAGTCCAGTGAAACATTAAGAAAGCAGAAGCTATTACCTTCAGACCTTGCCACAAACTCATTAACGTAATTGCTGATTTTATTCCTCAATCAGCTAGTTGTCTCGGTTTGAATCAGACTGTTTACAACCTACTCGTGCTGCTTGATTCTAAGCTTCTGACCACAAATTGTCTACATTATAATCACTATCTTCGTTCCCTCTGCACATCAAGCATTTCTGTCCCCGATTCGTTGTATCTGCTACTGAAGTCCTCATCCATGTTTTAGCCAATTTCAGATTTCACAGTTGCAGCGTACCTGTCCCCAACAAACCTTCCAAAGTTTTTTTTGCACAAACCTTGTCTTAGACCGAGCCCTGGTCATCCAACATTTCTTTGCTGACTGGGCTACATTGACTCCTAGATCTCGCAACTCTTCAAATTTAGAAATTCATTCTTGTCATAGATGCCCTTAAAGGTCAACAAGGTTATCTCTGTGTGGGACCACAGAAGATGGGAGAGATAATGAATATTTTGCATCAATATTTACTGTGGAGAAAGACATGGATGCTAGGGAACTCAGGGAAATAAACGTTGATGTCTTGAAAGCAGACTATGTTACAGAAGAGAAGGTGCTGGAGGTTTAAAAAAAATAGAGGTGGGTGAATCTCCAGCACCTGATCAATGCATCCCAAGATGTGAGGGAAGGTAGGGAAGAAATTGCAGGGCCCCCAGCAGAGATAGTTGTATCACCTATAGCCATAGGTGAGGTGCCAGAGGACTGGAAGGTGGCTAATGTTGTGCCATTATTTTAGGAAAGGCTCTTAAGAGAGGCCTGGGAACTATAGATTGGTGAGTCTGACATCAGTAGTGTGTAGTAGTTTGGTAAACTTGAATGGCATGGACAATTTGGATCAAGTGGTCTGTTTTTTGTACTATATGATTCTAAGACTCCTACTTCTGCAATCTTCTCCAGCCTACTAAGGTACTGACAATTCTGCATTCCTCCAAGTCTTGCTGTCTTATTTTGTCTCTTCCTAATCATGTTGCTGCAACATTAGTGATCATGGATTCAGCCTCTCAGCTCTAAACTCTGAATCTAATTCCTAAATGTCTCAACTTTTTATTCTCTAGGGATGCTTCCCACAGCTCATGCCTTTGTCCAAGCTTTAGGTCACTTAATTCCATAGTTCCTTCTTTGGTTCAATATTATATTTTACTTGAATCTGTTGCTGTGAAGCACTTCTAAAATGTTACTCTACATTTAAGGTGCTACATAAATTCAAATTTCAGCTGTTTAAAATTTCTATTAAATTTCATTTTCAACACCCACTCAATCAGCTTTTGATCCCCCTTATCTCATTCACCACTGTTTAGGTACTCTAATTATAACAGTAATATTTTATACAGGCTTTTCCTCTGGCTTTATCTACCATTTTCAAGAAATTGCAAATTAATCCTTTCTAATGTTAAACTACATCTGCCCCTGTTAGTTACTTCACTGCTCATGTTTATGTCCTCCTGAATTTTTAAAAGTTTTTGTCACTGCTTCCGCAATATTTTGCTTTTGTGTTGTCATCAAATTTTGAAATTTTTCAAGCACAAAACAGTATTACTATAAATCTATTAATTCCTTAAAAGGTCCTACTGACACTTTACTACAGTATATGAAATAAAATCAGGAACTTTTGGCTGTTTTTGCTTTCCACTTATAATATGTAGAGGAATGTTATGACTCATGCTTAAAAGTTCATTACGGATTCCTTATGGTACTCTTAACAGGTAGCCCATTTTGTTTCAACATTAAAAACAAATTGATCACCATAGATTTATAATAGCTATTGATGTGACAACTGATTAAATACACAACAGATTAAATGAATAAAAGATTAAATATAATTACAGAGCTTAAAGAGCAGCTTTTGTACAGATAACTTTTAAATGATAATTCCTGCTTTCTCTTACCTCGGAAATCTTGCTGGAAATCTGATAATTCTACACTTTGACATGGATTAACAGTTGTTATTCTTGTTATATTGGAATATGTATTGGACCTTTGTGCAATAAAACCTGTATAGGTAGATAGACATTGTCTGCAGGAAATACTCATTTGTCTTTAATGACTATCTTACTTTTCCGTTATTGTGCAGATTTCATGATGCACAGGAATAGTTCATTCTACTCAGTTGCAATACAAATTCACAGTAGCTGCTCTACAGCTTTGCCATCAGGAAGTAAGTAATCAGCAGTGAAAACATTTGAACACTTGAGAGTATGAAAACATTGTAATACACAAATCAGATAGTCCTGATGATCCACGCACACAGATTGTCAGTTCGAATCCAATGTATCCAGTTCTACGTTTGGCTATTATAGTATCTTACTGTTTGCAAGCATTGAATACAATCTTTTACTTGATTCAATTCTTCCATTTCAATTTTCCAGGGTTTTAAAATTACAACTCATCATTTTTCGTCTAAAATTAAAGTGGGTCGAATGGCTTTTTATATAAATTCTCATTACACTGAGTTTCAGCAACATGCAAAATATAAATAATTCATTGATTCATCTCAAAACATCAAGTCATAAAAAAGACTGCCAAACACTGCAAGCTCTTTGTAGCTCCAAGCACGGAAATGCACAGCATATTTGTTTCCAGATTTTCTGAGTGGATGCAGGAAACAAAATTCTACTTTAGGCAGATACTATTCAGCTGGTCAGAGATAAGGATAGTACCCAGAGTGATTAGTAACCACTCTCTTTAAAATATATCTTTAAAAATTAATCTGCAGGAACATGAAATACAGGATAGTAACACAATCAATGGGATCAAACAGGATTATTAATAGATCAACTGAGTCAATTCTGTATTGCCGCCTGGCTAGTATGTTGGTAATTGTATAAAATGTGTCATACGGTAATGATTTGATTAAGATCATGCGCTCCCAGAGTTCCGGTTCTTTTATGATTCAAATCCCAACATTATTTTACATCCTTATTTGATCAGTGAAGTTAAATAATTTTATGAAGAGTAAGATGAGACAAAGCCATTTAAGCAAAAAAAGCAGTAAAAGTTTGTCACTTGTAAAACTTCTATAACTTCCTGTTCAATCTTCAAATGTAAAGATAACAGTTTGCAATTGTGAAAATGCACCTCCTGGATTGGAATTCTCAGGAGAAATTGGTCTTCCTCAGCATTGGAAACAGGGTTTGATTGCACTGGTTTCTTACATTCCCGCTCCAATTATGCCAAGGAAACTGAATACTGGATGGGCCAATTATCAGGCAGCCGATATGCTACTGCAATTTTGTGCTGCTAAAGATGAGTTTCTGCAACACCATATTATAGAAGCACCACGGAATTCAGATAGTTTTACAGAATTATTTGTTTACAGGAGTGTCATTTACAGAGGACGTAAAGCACAAACAACAGAATATCTGTTGCATTGACTGCACCCCTTTGATACAGGCTGTCATCACCCTTTCCAAGGTCTACCTTTCAAACATTAGTGGATTTCAAGCCCAATGGAAGTTCAATGGTTACGAAGTCGTGTCCTCTGATTCCTGCTGCAGTCAGTGCTGATGTACAGTTTGTGCAGACTTTTTTCTTCATCAATACTGATGGGAATGAGGCAGCCCGGGAACCACAAAGTTTAACACACAGAACAAGTTTTGGACTGAGCCTTTTCTTCAGCAGCGGCGGCGGCGGCAGCAGCAGCTAAATGGAAAGGCACAGGAAGAGAATAAAAGGATGCGAGGTCAAACAATGAGAGGATAACCAGTTATGAGCAAAACGAAATGTTAGTGCTTCGAGGAGCAGTAAAACGTGAAAGGAGCCTTAGGGACCGCTGTGCCATTATCATCACGTTCTTTGTATCCTCACATTGCCCAGATTCTTTTTTTTTGTATATCCTCATGATTTTTGTGTCTTATGTCGATTTTAGTGGGATGTTGGTGTCTTGGGCAAGGCAAGTTTTTATTGCGGTCAAACTGAACGTCACTCTGCCACTTCAGATGTCAGTTAAGAATCAATCACATTGCCATAAGCTGGGAGTTACATGTAGCCAAATAAGGACAGGATGACTGATTTCCACACAGATAGTACATTAAGAAACCAGATGGGGACTTTTACAACAATCACCCATATTTTCAAAGTCATCAGTGTTGTGTATAGACTCACAGCAAAGTGGTTATGCTTGAATGCTCTCTGAAACATCTAACAAGACAATCAATTTAGGGACAAATACAGATGGGGATTAAATGCTGGTCTTGCCAGCAGAGTCTGAATTTTTTGAAAGAACAAAAGCGAAAAAATATACATCCACGTCATTTTCCTACAACCTGTGCTAGTAGGGGTGCGTTTCAAATAATTTATATATTTTCAAAAGTACAATCAGTTCCAGAACAAACAGATGTCTTGTGGTGGAGTGGGTATCATTCCTACTGCTGAGCAAGGAATTCTGAGTTCAAAGTCTAACTCAGGATTTGATGGCCAAGGAAGGTGCATTCATAGTGTGGCCAAACAGGATGAGTAGCTACATGCAAACTTACCATCTTCAGTTGCTTCATCGATGACCATCCTCCCTATCGTAAGGTCAGAAGTGAGAAAGTCCGCTGATGATTGCACAATGTTCAGCACCACTGACAGCCCAGTTACTGAAGCAGTCTATGTTGATATGCAACAAGACCTGCACAACATTGAGGCTTGAGCTGATAAGTGGCCATTCACATTCATGCTACACAAATGCCAGATAATAATCATCTACTACAAGACAGAATCTGCCAAACTTGCTTTGATGCTCAACGGCACTATCAACATCATGGGGAGGTTATAATTGACCAGAAACTGAACTGGAGCAGCCATGTGAATGGTCTAGCAATATGAGCAGATCAGAGGTTGTGAACAATGTGACAGGTAAATGACCTCCTAACTACATAAAGCATGTCTACAGTTATTAGCAAGACCCACGTCAGGAGTGTGATAGAATTTCACAGCTTGTCTGAATGTGTGTAGTTCTTACAACACTCAAGAAGTCAATACCACCCATTACAAAGCAGCCCACTTGACTGGCACACCATCCACCTGCTTCAACATTCTCTCCTTATACCACTGGCACACAGTGACAGGAGTTTAAAGCATCTGTAGCTACTCACCAATAATCCTTCGACAGCATCTTCCAAAACATGCAACCTCTACCAGCTGGAAGGACAATGGTAGAAGGTGCTGGGAATAGCTGCCTGCAATTCTGCTCAACATCACGTACCAGGCTAACCTGGAACTCTAATGCTGTTTCTTCACTGTGGTGAAGTCAAAATCCTGGAACTCCCTCCTTACAGCGCATTGGGTGTCACAACACCACATGGTCTGCGACAGTTTGAGAAGGTGGCCACCACTACCATACCAAGAGCAATTAGGGATGGACATTAAATGCTGGCTGAGCAAGTGACTTCCATATGCCTTGAAATAATTTTTAAAAATATACCTAAATATATGCTATTTGTTTCAGTAAGAGGAGGAGAGACTCCATGTTATGATGGAAAGAATGGTGGACCCTCAACCGTCACTATCTACATAGCCACCATACATTAAAAAATGTTGCTACATCAACATGGACTCTCAGAGTAAAGTGTAACATACCACCCCCACTATCACAGAACAAACATGCTAAATGCAGTACTAAGGACAAAATGTAAAAACAACAAAGAAACCTCAGTAAATTAAACTGCTTCTAGGACTCTGATGACTTTCACTTCACAAGAGGGACTAATAGTTTTGTATAAAAGTGAGCAGACTTTCATATCGATACTCTGAAACATGAGTTCCAGAATGGAAGGGCCAATGAACCACCCAGCCGCTCCCTGAAACAACTTCTGGAATGAAAATACTTGGAGTCATAATGTTTTCCCATTTCTGTTTACTCCCCAAAGCTGTAAAGTATTTCCCCCCTAACCTTTCTTTGCTGCGAGTTCTTCTTCATGCTTCTGCTTTGCTTCTTGCAAAGCTTTCACCTTCATTTCATGTTCATCAGCAAGTTGCTTCCATTCTTTTCTGTTGTTGAGTATACCATCAAGCATTGGTGTGATCGCCTCGTGAAAACGAGAGAATTCCTGAAAGAAAGCAAGTGCGGCCATAAAACTAGATTGGTACTACAGCACTTGACTAACAATTGTATTGAGATTTCTTTTTAAAAACATTAATCTTGTAGGAATCTGAAACATTGAAATTTAGAAAAATGCCTTCCTTGTTGAAACGCTGTATTCGTTCAATCAGATTATTCTCAAAATTTGCATCGATGAAGTTAGCTATGCTTCTTATATTTTCAATTTTGAAAATAGATAACTTAAATATTTTCCTGTGTTATTTTGAATACATCAGCAAATGAAACAATTGAAAATGCTCAAATTAGTTCCTCAGATTCACTACAAATTAAACCATTGTTTTACAGAGATGTTTTGAGCAAAATATATGGGTTTAGACTGTGGTTTTGCCATAACATTAGAGCATGGTGCTATTAATCATCATTTCAGCCAAGAAAAACTAGCTTAGAGTCATAGAATCTCTGCAGTGCAGATACAGGCCATTCAGACGACACCCACCCTTCGAAGAACATCCCACCATCTCCCAGAACCCCACATTTACCATAGGTAACTCACCTAGCAACACATCTCTGGATACTATAGGAGAATTTAGCATGGTCAATCCACCTAACCTGCACGTCTTTGAACTGTGGAAGGAAACCGACATATCTGGAGGAAACCCACGCAGGGACAGGGAAAATGTGCAAACTCCAAGCATATGGACGTACATAGAATAGTGTACGTTAGATGGGCTTGAGATCGGTATGACAGGTCGGCACAACATCGAGGGCCGAAGGGCCTGTACTGTGCTGTAATGTTCTATGTTCTATGTTCTATGTTCCACACAGACAGTTGCCTGAGGCTGGAATCAAACCTGGGTTCCTGATGCTGTGAGGCTGCAGTGCTAACCACTGAGCCACTGTGCTGGTTGGCTGGTGACCAGAAGGGCCCTCCCTGTCAGCATTGTCAAGTTGCCTGACGTGGAGAAGAAACCAAAGCAGATCTACAAAGACTTACAGTGGTTTTGTTGAAGTTCATTTTCAGAACTTTGTGCTCTACAAGCTATTCCCAGTGATGCACACCGAGATAAATAACAACTTGCAGTAGAACTCATCAACTCAGTGAAAACCTGTTCTTTCATTGCCTGAAACTCCCTTGGTTTTCCAGTGCAAAGAATAGCCGATGACCAAGTATTGCAGCCTGACAGTCAAAAGTCTAGGACTCTGTGTTGAAAGACACACTAAAGCATGGAGTAGCTGCTGCAAAGGTTCAATGGGTAGGCCCACTCCCCAAGGCCCTCTCTGTGCCTGTAGTATACTGAGAGATTGGAACCATATAAAACTCCTTTAGCTATGAAATAAGTACTATAATTGTAAATTATAAATACAGAGAAGCAGCTCAGAGCATCGCACTCTTGTCGTGAAAACAAACTATTTTGCACTTTTGACCTGTACCAAGTTTTTGGAAAAAAATTTGCTTGGTAAAAAGAAGGAAATTATTTGGTTTGCTTATGATCAGTGGTGTTACATTGTCTTGAGGTACTGCAATGGAGCACATGTGCCAGTGCCAGTCAATGTTAACGCCATTCACAGTATATTGTCGACATGATTAGTTAGATCGCCCAAAGTTAAAATTGCTGTTGTGGGATTTTTTGGTGCGGCATTAGTGTCACTGCCACTGATCCAGAAGACCTGAGTTCAAATCCCACTTGTCCTTGAGTGTGCCTAAAATGTTTGATTAAAAGATACAGCTTCTCGAATGATGCAATTGGTCCATGTGTGTTCCTCATACACACTGCACAGGTGATTGAAATGCGAGGGTTGTGAGTTCAAACCTCATGTGTAATGGTTTTGTGGTACTGTGCTAGTGTCTAGGCCAGAAGACCTATGTTCAACAGGATCAAAACATTGAACGTTCTCAAGATGGCATTTGATAGAATTCTCAGTGCTAAAGGCATCAAAGGCTATGGGGAGAAAGTGGGAATTGGATTAGAATTGGAGTTTTGAGTTGGATGATCAGCCATGAATGGTGGAGCTGGCTCAAAGGGGTGAATGGCCTACTCCTGCCCCTATTTTATATGTATCAATCCCATCAGTCCTATTGTGTCTGAATGGATTGATTGAGAGTATCAAGGGCAACACATCTAAATGAACGGAGCTGCATCTGTGATTAAGCTAACTATTACAAAATGTCAACCTATATTTCTGATGCTAGAAAGCAGCTTCAAGATTTTTAATGAAATTACTTCTAAACATTGTTTATTGACGATGAGTTGTCAAGAATTGATTTTGAACAGAATTTAAATGTTTCGATTCACACCTGAACCAAAAGCTTCAAAATCTCCCTTTCCCTGACTGCATCCCAAAACCAGCCCAGCTCATCTCTGCCTCCTTAACCTGTCCGTCCACTCCTTCCACCTCAAGCCCCACCCCCACCTCCTACCTACCCACCTCATCCCACCTCCTTAACCTGTCCATCCTCCCTGGACTGACCTATCCCCTCGCTAACTCCCCATCTACACTCACCTTTACTGGCTCCATCCCCACCTCCTTGACCTGAGTGTCTTTTCTCCATGGATCTGCTTCTTTGTCCATCTTCCATCCACCGTCCCCTCTCTCTCTATTTATTTCAGAATCCCCTTGCCCTCCCTCATCTCTGAAGAAGGGTCCAGACCCGAAACATCAGCCTTCCTGCTCCTCTGATGCTACTTGGCCTGCTGTGTCCATCCAGCTCTACACCTTGTTATCTCAGATTCTCCAGCATCTGCAGTTCCTACTATCTCCAAATCAAAAGCTGAATGTTTGCCTTTTAACATCTAGAATACATTGCACCCATTAGAAAAGTATATTTGTTTAAGGCAGTAATTAGAAAGGAATCATTAAAGTAATGACAAATTATTTTTCAATGCAAGCTCCTTAGATGTTACAAGAGAAATGATACTGTGAATCATAAAACATATTTGAAATATATACCTTGTAGACAAATGTGCACACAAAGTCAATGAAACCAACTTGAAGTTTGGGGAGCTCATCTGCTTTGTTCCTGTCCATCATTGGCTGGGATTTGAATTAATAAAAAGGGAAAAAGTTATAACCTGTGAGCATTAAAGACAGAAGAGTAATGTTACTTGGAATCCATGAAACACATTGCACCGGATTTAGTCATCATGGCCAGGTCCTGTTAATAGGCAAGAAACCAAATGGCAATCTCCCTTTGCAGTCTGCTGCAGAGAAGATGGCATGTTGTCAGTGGCAGACTCCATGATCACAGTTGCCTTCCCCCCAGAGCTGCCTGACAGTCAAAGGGCCATTAGCCTCAATAGCACCAGTGGGCATGATGGCCGCTGCTGGAACTGCACCTGGAAGAACAGGACACAACCGAAGGTTTGACATGGTCACAGTAGTAGGTGAGGCAATGGTGAGGCAAACCATGGCAAGAAGGTTGGAGGAGGGTGTTGCTGGTGAGGTCAAGTGACGCATTGCAATAGGGGTTGCTGGAGATCTCTGCACGGGGGTCTAAACAATAGCTGAACAGGAAGTACTCACTTACCAACCTCCTGATTGAATGTAAGATGCTAACTATGGTGGTAACAGGCCTTTGAATTAATTGTCCGCTGGGCAGGAGGACCTGTGAGTTTTCTCACACCAGTTCACAGGGCCCACTTTCTGCCACCGTTGTCCGGGCTGACCCCACAGCATTGGTAAAAGCCAATCCATTATTTCTAATCCCAGTCAATGGATATTCAATAATTATGTAACTTAAATCGTTTCTGACTTGATACAAATCTGGACTGAAGCCTGGATTTGGGCTCTTGGCTTCAAGAGGAAAGATGGTTTCGGCGATGATCTGTAAGAAGTCTTTAAAATTATGAAGGGATTTGAAAAGGGCAATATTCAGAAAGGGTTCTAACCACAGGGTTTCATAAGAGAATTCAAGTGAGACTTCTTTAGGTAGATAGCTCTTAGAATGTGAGACTTGCTGCCAGATGGGGTACTTGACACAATCAGTATGGATCAGTGCCAGGGACAGCCGAGGTGGGAATGTATCTGGGCCTGGGGATATGAAAGGCCTGTTTCTTAGTCCTAGGGGCAGGGCCACTGGCAATCTGCACGGGTCAGAGGTAAGGCCACTAGCTTCAGGTTGGGCAGGAGTGGTCTGCTTGGGTCAAAGACCACACTCAGCTGAAGAAGTAGCATAAGGGACTGTGCTTTCTGTCCCTGGTCTAGATGCAGCTGAGGGAAAATTATATGAGTAGGCAAGAGAGAAGGGACAACAATGTATACTGACAGAGTGAAATGAAGGAGGATGGAAAGAAACTCATGTGGATTCAACCAGTACAGACCATATGGGCTGAATGATCATATTATGCTGTTAAGCTGAAGAGCTTGGACATTGCTTCTTACTCACGATGGGATTCTGTTGTAAGACAGTTCTTTCCAAGTCACCCTGTTCCCAGAATTCAGCTGCGACTAACAGAGCCACCTATGAAACAACAAGCTGTGTCAGTATTTCTCTGAAAAGATCCCACACGATAAATACATTTATCTTCTTTTTCCACCTCAGCAGTGCTTTCCCTTGCTTTGCTTTCTGTTCTAGTCTGAACCCAGCCCGTATAATGATGGGTAATTTGATAATGGGAACTAAGGATAACGCCAATCCTGCTCTCATTCATGGGTAGTTAAGAGTTAGTATTCAGGAGTGTCCCTCTTCCAACTGAAGCATTACTGCTTGTATATTGAAATGTGAGGCTGGATGAACACAGCAGGCCCAGCAGCATCTCAGGAGCAAAAAAGCTGACATTTCGGGCCTAGACCCTTCATCTAGGCCTGAAACGTCAGCTTTTGTGCTCCTGAGATGCTGTTGGGCCTGCTGTGTTCATCCAGCCTCACATTTAATTATCTTGGATTCTCCAGCATCTGCAGTTCCCATTATCACTGCTTGTATATTTCTTGGTGAGATTAGCTACTGTCGGACTGACCAAATTTTAACAAAAAGCTGAAGATTGGGAGGCAGTGGTGTAGCGGTAATAACATTAACCCAGAGACCCAGGTTAATGATCTGGGTAACGTTAACTCAGTTCTCTCCACAGATGTTACCAGATCTACGGTGTGTCTCCAGCATTCACCGTTTGTGTTTCAGAATTCCAGCATCTGAAGTATTTTGCTTTTATTCTGATGTTTTGAGAACAAGGGTTCAAATTCTCCTGTGGTAAGGTGAGGCAACTTAAACGAGAGAGTCTTGCAACACAGTGATTGTCGCCCCACCTCTGGGCCAGAAGAGCTGGATTCAAGTTCCAACAGGCCATGATATGTGTCATTATGTATCTAAACAGGTTGACTAAAATAACTGCAGTTTGCTGATTCCTTGCTGTGCCTTTTTCAGGTTTTTTTCTAAAAATTTCCCCCATTTTCAGGCCTCCCCAGTTTATGCCTCAGAACAAAATACAGCAAACAAGCTACTCCCAGACCACAGTAGTACTACATTTTAAGTGAAATGCAAGAGAGCTGATTGGAGTCATTGGTCTTCTGATCTTTACTCCATATGAACAAATTCAATTCGTCTACATCCTTGCAGCCAAAACATTTGATGTAGGCATTATTGGCAAGGTTAGCATTTATTGACCATCCATGGTTGCCCTTGAGAAGATGAAGAGTCACTTTCTTCACCACATTTGGGTTTTCAGTAACACTTTGGGGCAAATGAGCCACTTCAGGGGGCAGGTGAGAGTTGATCTCATTGCCTAGCAGGTTGCAAAGTATTCTACAAAGAAAGGGCTAGGTTTAAGAAACTAACATAGTTTAGCCATTGAGGGATCCTTGTACTCAAGGACGAAAGCACCAACAATTATAGAACTGCAGGTTCATGTTGGATGAAGGTGTTAACGAATATGTGAGTTACATTACCAAGCGGAAGCCCTACGTTAATCGGAGGTGTCTTCTGCCTAATTCCCCTTTATTGTCCCTCACAGTTTGCATCTACACTTACACGTGTTGTAATTCAAAGCCTTTCACTCCTCACACTGCAGTAGACCATTTCTGTCTGTGATAGATGATGGGTGCCCGAAGAATCAATGATTAAGATGCACTGCTTCAAATGGATTGGTGCTTTCTGCCACCCTCCCTCTTACTAAATACCTGGCATTTGTTGTGGACTATTGAAATATTATGTTTCAATCTTATTTAATCAATCTGCTTCAAACTATCAATAATGAAGCAAATTTTCCATAGGCTAAAAATCCTGACAACAATCTTAAACTCTTAGCACAATCTGCTTATGATGTTAATCTCATGAATGTATTGAAAACAAGTGAATTCATTTCTTTGTTAATGTGGCAGACACAGAAGTGTCTTTTGAAGTTGATAACCACAACTTTACATTCTGTGGCAGCTTTTCTTTCCTATTGACTCAGAAAATATTGCCAAGACTTGTTTATACAAATTTCAAACTGAGTAAAGTTGAGAGTAGGACTAGGGAATGAGCCTTTAAAAAGTGTTTGCACTAACATTCCGTGAACCTCAGTGGAAACAAGATTAAGTGTGGTGAAAAGATCAATTGCCAAATGGCTACAAGTCTATTTTGAGCTGCTGGAAAGGACCTCCTTTTAAATGTTATTATTTAATGAGTACAATCATTTCTAAGCTCAGGTTTGCAAGGCGTATAATACGCAATAATGGAAAATGCTTTCCTGTTGTAAAGAATGACTCAAACAAAACCATGAAATGATGATAGTTTAGGGAGGTTCTAAGGACATAAGTTTTCCACCCTCTTTCAAATGTTCATCAAGCCCTGTCTATGAATAAGCAATTAACCCTCAACCTGTCAACTATTTTGTGATGCTTTGGCAAAGAGGTTGCAAAACATAAAG
The DNA here is from genome assembly GCF_030684315.1 of Stegostoma tigrinum. Lineage (NCBI taxonomy): Eukaryota > Metazoa > Chordata > Chondrichthyes > Orectolobiformes > Stegostomatidae > Stegostoma > Stegostoma tigrinum. The sequence goes on from NC_081354.1 coordinate 15,723,441, forward strand.
ATGCAAATTCAGATGCATGGGCTGGCTTTGCAGTTACACAATGGCTTCTTCATTCATGTAAAACATCAGGTTTAATAATGCCCCAGGTCATGACAGGTCCATTATAGATGCAGATATCAACGAATACAGGCAGCTTCCAATCAGGTGGCCATCAGAATGAATTCTGGAAAGTAGGAAAAGTTGTTTCAACTGAGAACTCACCTGACTCTGAACCTCCCAGGGTTTAGCAATTGCCGATAAGTCACACCCTGTCATCATCATGGCCCTGAATGTGACAAGAGCAAGATTAAAGGTCAGTGATTTCTTTCCATAGGGTTGGACCATCATTACACTGGAATCCAGCTACGATTCCTCAATCACCGGTGCAGTGATTGCATAGAATATGAGTTATGCAGTTATAGAGTCATACAGCACAGAAACAGAACCTTTGGTCCAAACAGTCCATGCTGAACATAATTCAACTAGTCCCACCTGCCTGTTCCTGGCCCATATTCATCTGAACATTTCCTACTCATGTATTTATCCAAATGTCTTTTAAATGTTATAATTTTATCCACATCCACCACTTTCTCAGGAAGTTTATTCCACATACCTTCTGTGTAAAAAAAGTGGTGCCTCGTGTCTTTTTTAAACCTCTCTCCTCCCACCTTAAAAATGTGCCTCCAAGTCTTGAAACCCCCCATTCCAAGAGAAAAGACAACTACTGTTAACTTTATCTATAGACCGCATTATTTTATAAACTTCTATAAGGTTGCCTCTGATCCTCCTACACTACAGTAAGTGCCAGCCTATCCGGCCTTTCCTTATAATTCAGACCTTCCAGATCCGGCAAAATCCTGGTAAATCTCTTCTGAGCCCGCTCCAGCTTAATAATATCCTTCTGATAACAGCGAACAGAACTGGACACAGTATTCCTGAAGAAGCCTCACCAATGTCCCGTACAACCTCAACGTGACTTCCCAATTCCTATACTCAAAGGATTGTGCGATGATGACAAATGTGCCAAATGTCTTTTTAAGCACACGGTCTATATGTGACACAAACTGCAAAGAATTATGTATCGGAACCCCTCAGTCCCTCTGTTCTACAACACTACCCAAAACCCTAACAATCCCTCTGTTCTACAACACTACCCATAAACCTTATCCTTGTTTGTTGTACCAAAATGCCATACCTTGCATTTATCTCGATTGAACCCTATCTGCTGTTTTTAGCCCACTGATCCATTTGATCAAGATCCCTCCCTAATCTTAGAAAACCTTCTTCACAGTCGACTATGTAACCAATTTGGATGTAGTCTGCAAACTTACTAACCATACCTTCTACATGCTCACCTGATTGGGGCTGTTCACCTGATCCAATCAGGCAGCCTGGCTAACAGATACAAACAAGTGTCTCAGAGCTCTGTTCACCCTGAGAGCTGGTTCAGAGGAAGCCAGGCCAGTGTCAAGTGTTATGCATATGTGAATAAAAGGTGACTTGGCGACAGACTACCAGCCTGTGTCGAATTATTTCAGAAGTGAAGAGAGAAAATAAATATGCTCCTGAAGAAATTTGCTTGCATTTTATAGGATGTAAGCATCACTGGCTGGCCAGCATTTGTTGCCCAGCCTTAGTTGCCCTTGATAAGATGGTGGTGGGTGGCCTTCTTGAACCACTGCGATCCACCTGCTATGGGTTTAGCCACAATGCCATCGAGAGGGAGTTCCAGGATTTTGATCCAGTGACCGTGAAGGAGCAGTAATATATTTCCAGGTCAGGATGATGAATGGCTTGGAGGGGAACCTGAATGTGGTGGTGTTCCCATATATCTGCTGCCATTGTCCTTCTAGATGGAAGTGGTCATGCATTTAGAAGGTGCTGTCTGAAGATCTTTAGTGAACTTCGGCAGTGCATCTTGTAGATAGTACACACTGCTGCTACTGAGCGTTGCTGGTGGAGGGAGTGGATGCTTATGAATGTAGTGCCAATCAAGTGGGCTGCTTTGTTCTGGATAGTGTCAAGCTGCTTGACTGTTGTTGGAGCTGCACTTATCCAGGAAAGTGGGGAGCATTCCATCACTCTCTTGGCTTGTGACTTGTAAATGATGGACAGGCTTTGGGGAGTCAGGATGTGAGTTACTCACCACAATATTCCTAGCCTCTGACCTTCTCTTGTAGCCATTGTGTCCATGTGGTGAGTCCAGTTGAGTACCTGATCAATGGTAATTCCCAGGATGTTGATAGTGGGGGACTCAATGATGGCAACACCATTGAATGTCAAGGGGCGGTGGTTAGATTGTCTCTTATTGGTAAAAGTCATAGGCTGGCATTTGTGTGGGGTGAATGTCACTTGCTATCTCTCAGCCCAAGCCTGGATATTGTCCAGATCTTGCATTTGGATACAGACTGCTTCAGTATCTGACGATGGTGATGGATGGTGCTGAACATTGTGCGATTGCAGGTGAGCGTCCCCACTTCTGACATTATGATGGAGCAAAGGTCATTGATGAAGCAGCTGAAGATGGTTGGGACAAGACCGCTACCCTGAGGAACTCCTGCAGAGATGTCCTGGAGCTGAGATGACTGACATCTAACATTCACAAGCATCTTCCTACATGTCAGGTATGATTCTAACTGTCGAAGAGTTTGTCGCCAGTATCAATTGATTCCAGTTTTGCTAGGGCTCCTTCATGCCACATGAAGCTGCGTGTAGCCTTGCTATCAAGGGCTGTCACTCTTATCTCATCTCTCAAATTCAGCTCTTTTGTCAATGTTTGAACAAAGGCTGTAATGAGGTTAGCAGCTGAGTGGCCCTAGCGAAACCCAAACTGGGTGTCACTAAGCAGGTGCTGCTTGAGAGCACTGTTAATGACACCATCCATCACTTTACTGGTTGAAAGTAGACTGATGGAGCGGTAATTGTTCAGGTTGGATTTGTCCTGCTTTTCATGTGTAGGACAGACTTGGACAGTTATCCACAATAGTGTTGTAGAACAGAGGGACCTAGGGGTTCAGATACATAATTCTTCAAAGTTTACATCACATATAGACAGGGTGGTTAAAAAGGCATTTGGCACGCTTACCTTCATTGCTCAGTCCTTTGTGTAGAGGAGTTGAAAAGTCATGTTGTGCAGGGCTTTGGTGAGACTCCTTCTGGAATACTGTGGCCGGTTCCAGTCGCCCAGTCATAGGAAGGAGATTATTAAGCTGGAGAGAACTCAGAAGATATTTACCAGGATGATGCCAGATATGGAAGGTTTGAGTTATAAGAAATGGCTGGGACATTTCTCAGCAGAGCATGGAAGTTGTGACATTACAGAAATTTATAAAATGAGAGCTATAGATAGAGATAATGGTAGTTGTCTTTTCCCTAGGATGGAAGATTTCAAGATTGGGGGCATATTTTTAAGGTGAGAGGAGAGATTTAAAAAAGACAAGAGGTAAATTTTTTAGAGGGTGATTCGCATATGGAATGACCTTCATGAGGAAGTGGTGGATGTGGTACAATTACAACGTTTAAAAGACATTTGGATAGGTACATGAATAGGAAAGGTTTGGAGGAACATGGGAGAGGAGCAGGTACTTGGGATTAGTTCAGTTTGAGATTATGTTTAGCTTGGACTGATTGGGCCTAAGGTTCTGTTTCCATTTTGCATGACTCTGATTCTATGACTTAAAGGGGGAGGGATGTAGCAATTGTAATGAGGTCAGCCAGGTGGATCTCATAGAATGAGTTCCCTGATTGGTCCAGATTAACAGCCCCAATCAGGGAACCCTGGCTGACAGATAAACAGGTGTGTCTCAGAGGTTCTGTTCACTCTGAGAGCTGGCTCTGAGGAGGCTGGACCAGTGTCAAGCGCTCTGCATGTGTGAATAAAGGGTGACTTGGTGACAGGATGCTGACCTCGGTGGGGTTTTCAATCAGCAGCATCTTTTATAAGATATTAAAAGGCTTTGCTTACATGACAATCTCTTTCTTGGTCGTTTCCAGTGACATATATTCCACCCAGGCTGTCTCATCCTCATAGGTTTTGGACAGGTCGACAATTTTTTGAAACATTGTTCTTTTTCTGTAAGAAAAGAAAAAAGATAACCTGTGTATTACATAAGTGCCTCTAAAATGAACATCACCCATGCTCCAATAAGATAAGATTCGTTCTCTGGCAACTGAACTCTGTAACCTGGCCTACTCCCTGAATTGCTTTATTGGAAACTTATGCCTTTGATAATGTGGTTCTGATTTTTCTTCTCCATAACATGACTGTATTCTCTCAAAACTGGCTGTGTAAAAATTGAAGATAGTGAAAACCATACATTTTTAGAATGCACTGTTTTTTTTTGTTTACTTTATTCAATTCTAATAAACCTGCACAAAATTGCCCAAGTACAGCATGGCAAGGGACTTTTCTCCACCAACGTGGCAAAGTCCAAAATCTAGTGAGATCTCAGCCCAAATGCTGCTGGTTTGAGAGACTATATCTATACTGCTTTATTGATAAACAATGCTTGCAGTAACTGGTTATTTCAGAGATAGTCTTGGGGATATTAAATATGCACATGAGGGAGAAAGAAATAGAAAATTATGCTGATAGAGTTAGATGAATAGGGATGTAAGGGTGTTTAAATGGAGTATAGACATCAGCTGGCTTGAATATCACATTTCTGTGCTGTTAGTTTCACATAGTAATAGATAATACTGCAAGGTTGCAAGAGTATAATCCTACAGACAACAAATTCAAGGTGCAAATCAAGGATTTTTATACGTGTATTTTACATCAGGGAGATGACCATCCACATTTACGAGGATTTTAACTTTGCTAGGACAACGGCTCATTTTAGCTATACCATCGTTTCAGAGAATAAAGAAGTTCCCTGAGTGAATGAGAATGATTGTGAAAACACTACGTTTATGTGCAACACAGTGTGGAGCTGGAGGAATACAGCAAGCCAGGCAGCATCAGAGGAGCAGGGAGGTTTTCTGAAGAAGGGTCCTGACCTGAAATGTCAACTTTCCTGCTCCTTGGATGCTGCCTAACCTGCTGTGTTCCTCTAGCTCCACAGTGTATTGTCTCTGACTCCAGCATCTGCAACTCTTGCTATCTCCGAGTAATTTACAACATTTAGGTGGTCTCCTGTGCTCTAGATTTAAGCTATCTCTATGAAGTCCAGTGACCGGTATCCGTGGTGGCAGTGTCAAGAACAGACAGATAGCATAGCGAGATAAGTGGAGAACTCCTCAAAGACTGTCGAACTTTTCACGTATTTCTTTACTTTCCTAGTTTAAACCATGAAAGACTTCAATATTAACTAATACCTGATTTCTTTATTTTTCTACTTACTCTATGAAGTACTGCTTAACTTTTCAATTCTCGTTTCTCTTACTACTTTGCACCTAAGCTTTTTGTGCCTAGCTAGCTTTGTACCTAAGACGGTGCCATCTGTGGTGACATTATACACTTTTCACTGTGCTCCTGTGCTTGAGTACACATGACTATAAAATCCAAATCTAATTAAATGATAATGCCAAGTGAAGAGTAATGGTAATGATGAACTTATAAGTTGTCCAGTGCAACTATTGTCACATGGGACCTGCTAGTGGAACCGTCCATGGTATGCTTCATGTGAAGCCACAAATATTGCCCTGGCACACGACTCCTGACCACCAGGTGGCCTCACTTACAAAAGTAAATTGTCCAAGCCTGACAACTGCAAACGAAACAACCTTGAAAGATTTTTGCTCTCGGCAGGTTTTAATTGTACCCATGTTGCAGAATGTATAATGACAAGGCAAGGAGACTATAGTATATTTTTTTAAGCGTGTGATAAATAATTGAACCTTTGATACTGCAAGAACACATGCAGCTTAAGTTTTTAAACTGTAGCATTGTGAGGCCACCGCAAGTGTTTAATAGCATGTTCGAGCTCAAGTGAAGTGTGGAGGGGGCAGCTTATTCCGATGACTTAATCTGAACTGTCAACATCTTCTCTCCCCAGCACTCTACACACCCTCACTCCCTCCCCCAACTCTAGTATTAATACTGCCCCGCCCCCCACACTTCACATCAGCTCTGATGAAGAGTCCTCTTGACTCAATGTTAGCTTGCTGTCCCTTCATGGAGGCTGCCTGACCCGCTGTGATCTCCAAGCTTTTACTGTTTTCAGCACAGATTCTGGCATCTGCAGTAATTTGCTCCTACTGAGGTCATGGTGTTCCATTGCAATGAAATCAAAGATTTACCAAGCTCTCACAGTCTTATTGTCAATCCAAGAATTGGAAAAATAGTATCAGAGATAATGGGAACTGCAGATGCTGGAGAATCCAAGATAATAAAATGTGAGGCTGGATGAACACAGCAGGCCAAGCAGCATCTCAGGAGCACAAAAGCTGACGTTTCGGGCCTAGACCCTTCATCAGAGAGGGGGATGGGGTGAGGGTTCTGGAATAAATAGGGAGAGAGGGGGAGGCGGACCGAAGATGGAGAGAAAAGAAGATAGGTGGAGAGAGTATAGGTGGGGAGGTAGGGAGGGGATAGGTCAGTCCAGGGAAGACGGACAGGTCCAGGAGGTGGCATGAGGTTAGTAGGTAGATGGGGGTGCGGCTTGGGGTGGGAGGAAGGGATGGGTGAGAGGAAGAACAGGTTAGGGAGGCAGAGACAGGTTGGACTGGTTTTGGGATGCAGTGGGTGGAGGGGAAGAGCTGGGCTGGTTGTGTGGTGCAGTGGGGGTAGGGGACGAACTGGGCTGGTTTAGGGATGCGGTGGGGGAAGGGGAGATTTTGAAACTGGTGAAGTCCACATTAATACCATTAGGCTGCAGGGTTCCCAGGCAGAATATGAGTTGCTGTTCCTGCAACCTTCGGGTGGCATCATTGTGGCACTGCAGGAGGCCCATGATGGACATGTCATCTAAAGAATGGGAGGGCGAGTTGAAATGGTTTGCGACTGGGAGGTGCAGTTGTTTGTTGCGAACCGAGCGGAGGTGTTCTGCAAAGCGGTCCCCAAGCCTTCACTTGGTTTCCCCAATGTAGAGGAAGCCACACCGGGTGCAGTGGATGCAGTATACCACATTGGCAGATGTGCAGGTGAACCTCTGCTTAATGTGGAATGTAATCTTGGGGCCTGGGATAGGGGTGAGGGAGGAGGTGTGGGGGCAAGTGTAGCATTTCCTGCGGTTGCAGGGGAAGGTGCCGGGTGTGGTGGGGTTGGAGGGCAGTGTGGATGAACAAGGGAGTCACGGAGAGAGTGGTCTCTCCGGAAAGCAGACAGGGGTGGGGATGGAAAGATGTCTTGGGTGGTGGGGTCGGATAGTAGATGGCGGAAGTGTCGGAGGATGATGCGTTGTATCCGGAGGTTGGTGGGGTGGTGTGTGAGAACGAGGGGGATCCTCTTTTGGCGGTTGTGGCGGGGGCGGGGTATGAGGGATGTGTTGCAGGAAATACGGGAGACACGGTCAAGGGCGTTCTCGATCACTGTGGGGGGAAGTTGCGGTCCTTGAAGAACTTGGACATCTGGGATGTGCGGGAGTGGAATGTCTAGTCGTGGGAGCAGATGTGGCGGAGGCGGAGGAATTGGGAATAGGGGATGGAATTTTTGCAGGAGTGTGGGTGGGAGGAGGTGTATTCTAGGTAGCTGTGGGAGTCGGTGGGCTTGAAATGGACATCAGTTACAAGCTGGTTTCCTGAGATGGAGACTGAGAGGTCCAGGAAGGTGAGGGATGTGCCGGAGATGGCCCAGGTGAACTGAAGGTTGGGGTGGAAGGTGTTGGTGAAGTGGATGAACTGTTCAAGCTCCTCTGGGGAGCAAGAGGCGGCGCCAATATAGTCATCAATGTACCGGAGGAAGAGGTGGGGTTTGGGGCCTGTGTAGGTGCGGAAGAGGGACTGTTCGACGTAACCTACAAAGAGGCAGGCATAGCTGGGGCCCATGCGGGTGCCCTTGGCTACCCCTTTAGTCTGTAGGAAGTGGGAGGAGTCAAAAGAGAAGTTGTTATTTAAAAATAGGTTTTGTTCTTAAAAGGAATGACAATGAACCTTCAAAGAGAGATGGGCAATGGAACAAAGGCCATTCTGACATGAGGAGCTGCCCCAACATCAATGGCCAAAGGGATTCGGACAATTGATTGCTGAAAGCCCCCTCAAAATGAAGAGTATCAAGAAGGGGCAAGCTCAGGGGCACAGAACTGTCCTCGTCAAGCAGTCCTTGTAAGTCATGGAACTCTACAGGGAACTGTCTTCTCCATAAGGAAGATGGACCAGACAAAGAGGAGGAAGTCCCAGGAGAGAATGCCCAGAGAGCACAATGCTTCCTTCACAACTTTAGCAAGACTGACAAATCTGCACCAACAACCCTGAGTCCTCTAGAGTTAGTGAACCATCCCCAATTATCATAGTGGTACACTCCCTTCATCAGATTAACTTATCACGTCTAAATTGCTGCTTCCGAACAAAGTCAATAAACTAGCAGAAAATTGCTTACAAGAGATCATTCACCTATATTTTGGTAATCATGATCACAAGCCCACAAATGTAACAGGTTGTAATCTCCTGTCTTTAAAACATTTTCTTACCTGAAAAGCTGCACATTTAGCTAACAATTCTCTGCTGGCATATTAAAATCAACAATCAAATGGTGAGGGAGGAGACCAGAGGTCAGTCCTCATTTAGTTTTAGGTTTTACTCACAGGGTGAGGCATTATATAGTTAGAAAACCTACAACTCACTGCCACTGTCAATAAGCACCTCATAATATGTATCTAATGATAGACATCTCCCTCATACATACTTAACCTTAATTTATGCTATTAACATTTCCACCCCTCTCCATCATATGATCTGAAATGTCTCAAGAAGGTTATTGGTAAAAAAAATTCACACAGATTCCAGGACCAGGATGTCACGGTTTAAAGTTGACCATTTAGGACTGAGATGAGCTGAAATTTCTTCGCCCAGGGAGTGATGAGCCTGTGGAATTATTTGTCTTACAAAGCAATTGAGGCAAAAAAAAGAACGTTTTTACAAGAAGTGCCACTGTCCGTACATTCACCATAGTACATAATCTTTTCTGTCACAAACAGAAGCAGAAATTGCTAGGGAAATTCAACAACATCCATGGAGAGAAAACAGAGTTAATGTTTTAAGTCCAATGACCCTTATTTTGAAGTAGAAACCTCCAAGTATCTGCAGTTCTTGGTGTTATTTTAATCCATGATGTCAATTTTGCAGTCTTTAGGATTGTTTCTTGCATTATATACCGAGATATAGCCTCAGTGATTTGCTTTTTGAATTTTATGATTTCTACAGCAGAAGTCTACAACAGTTGAAGGATTTTTTTTTGGCACCTGCCTTGAGCTTATAGCCCCTTGGTGATGCCACACCTTGATTATTGTGTGCAGTTTTGGTCTCCTAGTCTGAGGAAGGACATTTTTGCTATTGAGGGAGGCCAGTGAAGTTTCACCACACTGATTCTGGGATGGCAGGACTGAAATAATGAGGAAAGATTGGATCGACTGGGCTTGGACACACTAGAATTTAGAAGAATGACTTGGGGGGGAGTCTGACAGAAACATATAAAATCCTGACAGGACTAGACAGGCTGGATAGGGGAAGAATGTTCCTGATGTTAGAGAAGTCCAGAACTAGGGGTCACAGCCTAAGAATAAAGAGTAAGCCATTCAAGACTGAGATGAGGAAGAATTTGTTCACTCAGAGTGAATTTGTGGAATTCGCTACCACAGAAACTGGGGCCAGTTTGTTAGATTTACTCAAGAGGGAGCTGGAAGTGGGCCTTGTAGGGATCAAGGGGTATGGAGAGAAATCAGAATATGGATACTGAAATTGCACAATCAGCCATGATCATATTGAATGGTGGTGCAAGCTCGAAGGGCCAAATGGCATATTCCTGCATCTGTTTTCTATGTCTATGTTTTAATCACTACACTGTTACATTATCCCCAAAAGGCATACTGTTAATAGTTATTTTTGAAATGGTTTCACCAGTTTCCCATTGTAAATGATACAATCATTCACACATACTCTCAAATGCACTCATATATCCATGCAGAAACGCATGGACACTGACACACCACAAACATATTCACAAACACATTCCCACACACAGAAAAATCAGAGTCAATGATGTAAAGGCTCTGAAAAATCAGTGAGGAAAGCCCCATGTCTCCCTTGATTGAGCTGGGATTAGTGCCCTGGTGTCTTCTGTTGTATAATGTCTCATGGGCATTACGTAAGAATACCTTTTAAGAGACATGATCACAATATCATCACTATATCATAGAATGCGGCCTGAGAGTTAAAGATCTCACATGTCTCAGTGGCTAGCACTGCTGCCTCACAGCTTCAGGTTCCCGGGTTCAATCCACGCTCGGGTGACTGTCTGTGTAGAGATTGGATGTTCTCCCCATGTCTGCGTGGGTTTCCTCTTGGTGCTCTGGTTTCCTCCCACAGTCCAAAGCAGTGCAGGCTAGATGGATTGACTATGTTAAATTGCCCATAGAGTTCAAGGATGTGTAGATTAGGGGAAGGGGTGGGTCTGGGTGGGATATTCTGAGGGTCGGTATGGCCTTGTTGGGCTGAAGGGCATGCTACCACAACATAGGGAGTCTATGACACACTACTGGAAGCATTCTGCTCTATTACAATCTAAAGTCTATGTATCATTTTCAGCTGTAATATACATCCGCTGGATTGTTCAATATTCCAGTATCCATGCCCAGTTTTGTATGTTATGAGGGATAACAAACGTATTGCCACCCCGACCCAAACACCAGAAGAAAACTCACACTGCAGTTTGCAGTGGTGGCTATATATATGTTGAAAAAGAGCACTCCAATATATCGGTGGTAAATATTCAGAAAACTAATCAAAAACCAACCAGACCAGGGTTTGAAGCATCAAAAAGTTCAGCAATCAGCAGCAGTTTCTACGATTATATACCTATAAATAAGGCATTAACCACCAACAAGGCCGAGCTAATTAAATTTTTCAAGATAAAATACATTCTGATGATTTCCTCAATTAAAAATAAAAATGAGCTGCAGTCCATGTTTGAGCTAACATACATTGCTGCAAACGACCGAGAGCTGGGAGTCCTGAATGCTTTCTTTCTAACAATTGATAACAACAGTAGCAATCTTCCATAACACCTCTGGAATCCCATTCTTAAAGAAGGACTATTTATAATTTCAACTGATCAAGGGTGTTTTAAAATTTACACAGAAAGGTACAACTCAATATTGTTAAGTTTGTAGCAGGGTTAACAGAAACCTCACTGTGGAATGGGCATCTATTGACATTCTTACTGATTTGCAACTGCTCAAACAATGCATGCTGTTCTCTTTTATAGATGAAGCAATAGATGATGCCAAAAAGTGAGCTCTAAAAGTTTTGCTAGCCATTGGTAAGGCAAGATTTCACACAACTAACATATTTGGTCAGAAAGATTCAGAAAAGGCCTAGAAAGTTCTCAAAGTAAGAATGAACTTCATGATTAACAGACTCCAATGCATGATAACAACCCCAATTATTAAGTCTCAAGATGCAGGACATTTTTCTTTAAAGACACATGAAAATAGAAATATAGAAAATTGGAGTAGGAGTAGCCATTCAGACCTTTGAGCCTGCTCCATTGTTCATTATGATCATGACTGATCATCTAACTCAATAGCCTTTTCTCATTTCCTGCCTCCCCCACCCCATATCCTGTATCACTTTAGCCTTAAGCAATACACCCAACTCGTTGAAACCATGTAAAAAGCAGGTAGACAATGCCCAAACATGTGTGTTGGGCAGATATTGTGAGCTAGAAATCCACATTCGTTACTTGGGTAGCAGTAAAGGTTTCTGAATTATGTAAGCAGTCCAGATGATCATATAAAGTGATTATTGATCACTGTGCTTCATTGCAAATCAACAGAAGACTGCTCAGATGAATGTACAGTATACCAATCAGGGACAAAGAGAGGAAGAAAGAACACTCTAATTTCCAGTTTTCTGGCTGTAACTGCTTCCTCCTCACCATGAACGTGCAACCCCTCCGTGTGACTGCCCCTCATCATGAGGGCCAGAAGGCTGTCTGCTTCTTCCTTGAAAAAAGGCCAGAACAGTTTCTGTCCACTGCCACCGTCCTCCACCAGCTGATGTCATCCTCACATTGAGCAACTTTTCCTTTAATTTATCTTCCTTTCTCCAAGTTCAAAGGTACGCCAATTGTCCCCATCTTTTTGTGGGGTACATATTTCCTGTTCTACTTGGGCCCCCAACTACAACTCTTACTCCGACGATGATGACTATGTGGTGATTTTGAGTGACAACAAGCAGCAACAAGACAACCAAGTTATCAAACAAGTACAATTGAGAGTTATTCATAGTGTAGAGGTGACGAAAAACATCAGAAGAATCACAAATGTAACTGGGAAAAGACTGAACTCTGAGAAAAATGCATAATTAATAGTAGAAGAGCAAGGAGGTGATGTTGAACTTGGATAAGGTATTGGTTCAGTCTCAGCTCAGTACTGTGTCCAGTTCTGGGTGCCACATTTTTGTGAGGGATTTGGATGGAATACAGAAAAAAAAAATCACAAGCATGTTTCAAGATGGGGAACACCAATTATGAAGATAAATTGGAGAAGTTAGGGCTATTCTCCTTGGAGAAGAGAAGGCTTTGTGGAACTTTGATGGTGGCATTTATAGTGGCTGCCGTCCATATCTTCTAGATGTGTGGGTGCTTTAAGGGTTTACATTGTCTGTTGTATGCAAGGATAGCTACCTCATGGTCTAATGAGAAGCTTCTTGCTGAGTGAAAAGGATATTGTTTATTGCCACGCTGCAATTATTTATAACAATACGGTCTACTGTTTCACAAAGACAGTAGGATGGGAGGAATTAGCTCTTGATCCATATCCCACAAAGTTGCACTTTACTCTCCCATCAGCTTCTCATTTCATAATCACATAAGATTGGTATGCTTACTGCACCATTTCAGATCCATGTAGAATAATTCCAAATATTGAGTGGCCTGGAGGCAACAGATTGAGTGAAACTGTTCCAACGTGTGAAAAAACTGAGAATGAGGAGATGCAAAGTAATTGGCGGAAGAAGCAAGTGCTACATGAGAAAAATCTTTTTCACACAACGAATGTTTCAGGTCTGGAATGTTCTCCTTATTTGTATTGAAATAATCATCCAATATCCCTTGAATGCCACAACTGAACTTGTCTCTGGCACATTTCCAGGCCAGTGCATACCATACCCTAACTATTTGCTGCGTGAAAAGGCTTTTTTTTGTTGCAAATCATCTTTGCTTCTATTGCAAATCACTTTAAATCTCTGCCATCTTGTTCATGCTCTCTTAACCAAGTGGAAATAGTTGTTCCTGCCTACTTTATCTAGCCTCTTAATGATTTTGAAACTCTATTAGATTTCCTCTTATCTTTCTTCTCTCCAAGGAGAACAATAGCAAACTTTCAGTTCTACCCACTTAAGTTTCTCTTCCCTGGAAACATTCATGTAAATCATTTATGCAGATTCTTCAATGTTCAATTGGCCCATGACCAACCCTTGGGGAACTGTACTCTGAAAAATATCCCTGCTTCGTATGACTCAGCAAATTTTGTATCTAGGTTGCTACTATTCCTATTGCTCAAAGAGTTATAACTTTGACACAAGTCCGTTGTGTGACACTGTGTCAACCATCTTTTAGAAGTCTGTGTACACCAAATCAACAGCATTAACCTCGTCAACTCATTATGAAAAATTCCAACAAGTTATTTAAACATGACTTTCCCTGAAGACATCCATGCCTGGCCTCCTTAATTAACCCAGATTTGTCTATATTAATTCCATCCTGAGTGATTGTTTCTAGAAGCAGAAGTTAAACAGACTGATCTATAATTGCTAGGCTTATCGTTACACCATTTCTTTTTAATCCAGGGCATAACGTTTGCAATCCTCCAGTCATCTAGTATTTCTCCTGAGTCTACGGAAAACTGAAAAATGATGGTTAGTGCATCCATAATTTCCACTCTCATTTCCTTCAATATACTGCTTTTTGTAGAAGGGCTGTATTCAAAAATTACATTTATATTCTCATACTGATCTCCAAGAGCTCACCTTGTTTGCCAATTTCAAAATGCTGGGTTGAAAGCATAACATGATTACAAATCTTTTGGAGTCCAAATGAAGAACTTCATTCCATTGAACCAACAAGTAATATTTTCCATATTGTTTAAGAATGTGGTTCCTTTGAAATATCTTTGTTCAGTGTTTCAGACAGGATCCTGCCTGACCTGTAAGTTGTCTGTACCTAAATAACAGCAAAGCTATTCCTCTACAAACTTACTGTCCCTTACTTAAAGTAGAGCGCCAAGTCTGTTGCAATGATCGCAACATCCATCAGATGGAAAACATGCTCGTACTGCCTCCTGTTCAAGTTCTGGAAAATGTTCAAAGTCTGAAAGAGGGTAAACAAGACAAATTTGAGTTAGTTATCCAGTGACAAGGTAAATAAGTACTGCACCTGTCATTTTCCACAGGAAATATCTGCTATTAGTCACGTTGAGAGGGAGGAGAATGATTTGGCAGTCAGACTAAAGATCTTCTTCCCAGGTACAGCTGGAGAATTAAAGTACAAAACTTTATTTCTTAACATATTCCCAAGCCTGTCATGTATAATTGGTTAGTGTTAAGCATAGTCATGATGTAGGTGACACCATTGCCGCAGTAACCCACAGCTGTTTAATTGACTTGAGGTAGGATTTCCAATCTTCAGCAGCAGGACCTGCATCTTCAGAAAGTTATCGGCCAATAGAGGCCAGTACCTTTCCGATTGTGGGACAGAAGGTAACATCCCTGCCTCTGAGCCAGAGGCTCCGGATTCGAGTTAGACTCCAGAACTTGATGGCCAAGGAGGGTAGGTTCATTACATGGCCAAATGGATTGCTTGTCACTTTTGAACGTCTGACTGATATGCCTATGGCAAGTGATGCCTGCAGATCAGCCAGAACCATGCGGTTGCTGCAGTGCAGCAGCTTTCCTATGTTAAACGACTCCATGTGCATGTTCTGGCCACAGCCTGGGCTTCATGTCATACATCCTTCTTGCTGCCAGAGAAACTGCCATAAGGCAGAAATTTAACTCTACTGAATAGCACTGTGCGCCTGTGAGAAGGTGAACTGTGCTGAAGTCTGGCAAGTCTGCTTAGAGATTGAGAAATGGTGCAGAAAAATTGGGCAAGGAGGGGAAGCTGAGGGATGGGGATTACTCCTTGGGGTGGGGGAAGAACCCCTATTTGCCTCCGACCAGCCTGCTCAATGAATGAGGCTCCTAGGTTACCCTCTTGACCTCTCCCACTAAATCTCAGCAGCCATAGGATGAGGTCATTAAATGACCACTTCAGGCTCCGAGTAACTCTAGGGCTGGCTTCCGAACACATCTTACATCCCCTCCAACACCCACTATGGTAAAAAAACGGCAGAGACTAGGACAAATGAGTGGACAGCAAGCAGAGGGCCACCAACTTTTCTGTGCTCCTCCAAACCTGTCAGCAGGGGGCCCATGAATCCAACCCAATCTCAAAGACAGAAAATAACTGCGTGATGGACATAAAGTGTGACTTTTAAGCAGCAGCTGATCCAACACACGTCTTAGGTTATGATACTGTGTAAGCCATTTAAGACTGTGTTAATCCATTTTTCTGCCGTAATTATGGAAGATTAAAACAATGCCCAGAAGTTTCTAAACAGGAACTAATAGCACAATTCAGTGCAAAGTTAACAGTTTCCAATGTAAAAATCCTCCTCAGTGCCCAATAAGCTCAAATTGGCTCCTTTTATGCCTATCACATGTCATACCTTCAATGATACCTAACACTTCATTTAAATCCCAGATGATATCATCACACACGTCCTGTATTCTTGCTTCTTTAAGGAAGGGACCTGTCTCCTCACTGAAGCAGTTTAAAGCAGGCAGCAGAAATTCAAAAAAATCACTGCGATATCACTGGATTGGTGTTCTGCCTCAAATGCTGCCGGGTAGGCATTCAGTCTTCTCTTCCCATGTAAACCTCTTCATAAAAGTTTTAGCTTTACATGACAGGATTAAACGTCCCGATTTTCTGCAGCCTGTCCATTAATCTATTCAACATTATGGCTCCCTGCATCATGAATTTTGACTTTTTGCCTTGGATCCAGCAAGACTGTGATTGGCATCATTATAAGGCCCTGTAGTACATTTAGAAGCAAACACAGAGCCCAGCTGGCATCTCATCCACTGATTCATTCTCAGAACAGCTCTGGAGATGAGTAACACCCAAAACAGTGCCTTTTGGGTTCTGATCCTGACCAAATGTCATGCATATTTATGTTATCTTTAAGGTTTCTATCTCACTTTTCCTGAATTATGTTTTTATTCCTTTATTTATTTACATATACAAATGCTGTAGTTTTAAACTATATTTTCAGTTCCCTCAGTTGCTGAGGGTTTTTGTTTTCTCCTGTTGGTGCTAAGGAAGTGAAATTGATTTCACAATCAATCGAAAATAAAGCCAGTAGGGTGTGACAGGAGCTGCCAATGGGCATGACCCATTTTTTTTTTCCTGATCAACCAATTCAGAGATGTCTTTGTACACTTCTGGACAGGTGGAACTTGAACCTGGGCCTCCTGACTCCCAGGCAGGGACACTGTTAGTGCATCATGAGAACCATCATCACTCACTTTACGCAAATTGTATTTCAACTGCCAGCCTGTACCAGCTACGTTCTGTTCTATTTCATCCTCAGCTTTATTCCCGGCTCAAATCTTTTATTGCGTTTATCAGTTTGACAAAGTGCTGTCATTAATAAGACTGCTTCATGTAATTGTGGCAGCCTAAGTCTCACCTCATCAGCAAGTAAAGTCTTGCTAAATTCCAAGTGATGGCGTTCCATAATTGAAGAGCCATGCAGTTTTGCCAGTGGGTGCTGGGACCTGATAATAGATAAATTGACAATTACAAATGATTGTTGCCTAAGATAACAGTAAATTTTCAGTGTGGGATGTATTGCACTCTGTTCAGTAGTTAAAACACAAGTTGATGGAAAATAAAAGAGACAAAAATGCAAAATGCATAAGTTTATGCCTGTCTAGCTTTACTGTAAATTCCTCTACACCATCAAAAAACATCAATCAAAGAATAGCTCCAATACAGAGAGAGGCCACTCAAACTGTCAGCTTCTCTGATTGACTTTTTGAAAGAACAACTCAGTAATCCCATTTTCCTGCCCGTTCTCTACAGTTCTGAACATCCAATTCCCTTCTGAAGTCCCAAACGTATCTGCTGCTAACAATAACAATGAACAAAAAGGAAAGAAAATTTTCACTTTTACTTGTCAAGGCCTTGTTAAGTGTACACTCAGTGGTTTGATTGATCCATGAATGATTCTGTTGCTCTGGTAATGGAATGATGTACACCGAACAGAATTACTTACGCCTGTGTGCAAAGCTAGAGAGCGAAAAGAAAAACCAGAAGATTCCAGAAAGACCTATGGTTCAGAACTGAGAACTTGGGGTGGATTTCCATGGGTTTGGAGAAATGCCGTAGAGATGTGAAAGTGACAACCAGGCTGTGATTCCAGGATTTCCCATTCTTACCTTTGCATGTTAAGGTGGTGGACTGGTTTGGGCCAGAAACCCACACCATGTGCCCTTGACTTGGCCAGGTCAAATGTGGGCATAAAACGGTCCTCTGCAATTTCCATAGAGTTGGACCAGCTTTTAAGAGATATATGATTTACAGCACCTCAGAAGTGACATGAACCATAGACTGGAACAGGAAGCTTTCGAAAGGTAACTTCTAGTTCAATGGCCCTCCAATCCTTATGTCAAATGCCCCATAGCCCATGCCTTTTAATACGCTCTGTGCAAAGCTATTGCACTTCTGTGTTCATTAATTCATTATGGGCTCTGTGTAGAACCAATAAACTCTATGGTAAGGTGATAATAAAATGTATTTTAAAAAAATACTTTAAAAAGTTATTCATACTTAAAAGAAATGCCTTCACAAGCCAATAAAAATGTCAACTATCCATGCCATTTAAATAACCAGCAGCAAAAACTGTAAATATTTGAAACTTAATTGTCATGTGTAAATAGATATTGTGAACTTGACAGAATAGACAGAAGGCCGGCGCTGTCAACCAAACACTGCTTTCTCTGAGATGTAACTGCATCTACACTCAAACATCTACTGAACTTGCAGCCAACAAAGCACATTGAGGCTTAACATCCTGGAGGGCTGCAGAGGTAGCAGAGATGGCAGAGATATGGAGAGTGAGGCTACGGAAGGATTTGAATACAAGGATAATAATTTTAAAAGCCAGCTGGTAATTAACCCAGAACCAATATAAGCCAGCAAGCACAGACACAACTGGCAAACATGAGTCCATGTGATCTAAGTCATAGGCAGCAGAAAGTTGGATTACATCAAACTTACAGAGGGTAAAATGCACAAGGCAAGACAGGGATATGTTTATCAGCTGAAATAATGTGAAATCAGATGCTTTTACAGTGGTGAAAAGAATTTGTTTTAATGATGCTCTAAATCTGAAATCAGAAGTTCCAACTCAGGATGGTTCATCATCAGGATGTGAATATTCTGGATTAATTTTATATTGTTGCAGGACAGGAGTTGAGAAAGAACCAGCTTGATTTTAAATTTATTATCCTTGTATTCAAACTCCTCTATAGCTTCACCCTCCATATCTCTGCCATCTCTTCTACCTCTGCAGCCCTCCGGGATGTTGAGCCTCACTGTGTTGTGTTCGGTGAGATTTCAGGCATCTATTCAAGACACAAGTCAGCAGGCCACTTGCATTCCTTTAACCCAGTCTTCTCCCCCAAAAGAGGAAAACATGGCCACAAGCACAAGACCACAACTTCACCTGCAGCCGAATCCCAATATTGAAACCTAGTCAAGTGCACTAAACAGAATGCTCAGCTGGGCTGAAATGGATGTAGAGGATGATCAGATTGAAAATGGGTTGGCCACACTGAAGAAAATTTTAATAATTCTGGAGTCATAGCTGCTGCTACTTCCAAATACAAGAACTTGTATTAAAAACTGAAGTAGATCGTTTGGTCTTTCAAGGCTGTTTTGACATTCCATAAGATCACGGCTAATCTGTTTGCATTCTGAATTCCACATTCTCATTTAACTATTTTTTGGCTAATTCATCACTAGTTTTATCCTGTCATCATACTTGGACAAGCAGCAACCCAGGGACACCCACTTTACAGCAACCCCCTTTCATTAAGGTAGCTGTGACATGCCTAGTTCATGCACTTAATTTGCCTTCAGACGGGTGCTATGGCAAACCACACAGTCAAATATGTTGTAACTTTGAATGTAAACAGATGTTCATATTTTGTTTTTGCAGATGAAAATATGTCCTATAAATTTACAGTGTGATAAAAATTTGCCGTTATATGTGTCTATCTTAATTTTATTGCAAAATTATTTCATATATGAATGTGTTATATATTTAGATAATTGTATAATTTGATTCAATAAACATTAAATAGATTTTCTTTTGTGTTTAGTATTTATATGATTATAAGGCAAAATGATTTTTTTCAAATGCACAAATCTGGTGGAAATAAATAAGGCATGTTAAAAGGTATTGGGCCTAATAAGCTTACCATGGTATTAATATAGACACCGATACTGATTTTTTACTGGAATCACTAACAATTGGGAGAAAAATGTATTATTCTGATATATTTGAACTATAAAACATATACAGAATTATGAGCAAATGCCTACATTACCTGTTAGATTCCTATCACAATACAGCATAAAGCCCACTCACTGGGATAAATTCTCTTGGTGTGACCATCTTTAATCCTGCCTAGTTTCAGATTTTCCCTTTATTTTACCATATGTAAACACATTTCTAATGAACATTCATAACAAGTGATAAAATGAGCTAAAGCCAAAACCAAGTAGATTGTTTCAGGGATAGTAGGAACTGTAGATACTGGAAAATCTGAGATAGCAAGGTGTGGAACTGGATGAAGACAGCAGGACAATACAGTGTTTTTTTTGGTCTAAGCCCAAAACGTCAGCCTTCCTGCTTCTCTGATGCTGCTTGGCCTGCTGTGTTCATCCAGCTCTACACCTTACTACCAAGTAGATTGAACAAGTTGACAGGAACAGAAAATTATGCATATGTTATAGTTTTTTAAAAAAATGCTAACACCTTCCATATTTTCCACCGTTATTTACCAATGACAATCGACTTTAAGAAGGATGTGCTGTTTATTAAGAGCTTACTTCATTTGGTACAAGTTGTTGGTCCCTCTGTGATCAATATCATGACAAAGCCCTGCAGTGACCATGGCCATTGTTTCCAAGTCCGTGTAATAGCGTTTCAATTTCCCAGTCTGTAAGTGGAAAGAAAGGTATGAGATCAACTGCAATTGATCAGAACATGGCAGGTGACTGGCTTTGTAAATACATTTTATATCCTCCTTCTGATTGGAACAGTGCAATTTACTTGTTTATTGTTGTAAAATAGTAATCATATTTGAAGGAACCACACAGCAGCAGTTGTATTTCATCGCTCTTACAAATGGCATGATGATTTTGCTTATGCTGTAGTTTCACATATGATCCCTTCGGGATTCTCAGAATTCAGGCTATTTGCATTAACACGGTACCAGTATTGTGTGGTTGGGTTGTTTGCAATGTTGGAAATCCACCAAAAATTGGCTTTTTATGTGGGAAAATACCTCAAAGATGCTTCATAGAAGCCTAATTTGTGTTATGAGTGCCAAGGTCCTGGAAAGGTCATATTATTGAATCAATAGTCAAGAGGATACAAAACCATAAATACTGCAGAATGCTGGAAATCTGCAACAACAGCAGAAAATGCTGAAAGTACTCAGCAGTTCAGTTATCCTGAAACGGAAAGAGAAACACTTTACACGGCACAGCATGGTGGCTCAGTGGTTAGCACTCATGCCTCAGAGTGCCAGGGACCCAGGTTCAATTTCAGCCTCAGGCGACAATGTGGAGTTTGCACATTCTCCACTGTTTGCATGGGTTTCCTCCTACAGTCCAAAGATGTGCAGTTTAGGTGGACAGGCCATGCTAAATTGCCCATAGTATGTAGGCTAGGTGGGTTAGCCATGAGAAATACATGGTTGTGGGGTGGGTTTGAGTGGATATTCTTCAGAGGGTTGGTATGAGCTGAATGGCCTGCTTCTGCACTATAGGGATTCTATGATCAATTTCAGGAAAATGAGAGTCATCAACCTAAAATATTAACTCTGCTTCTTTCTCTGCAGATGCTGCCATATCTGCTCAGCATTTGCAGCTTATTCTATTTTTATTTATAATTAGCTAGATGCACAGATCAGAGATGCTGTGTTCAAATCCAGCAATGGAAAGCTGTGCATCTGACTTCAATTTTAAAACATTTAGCTATTGTATTGGTAAAAACCACCATGAAACTGTTGGATCATTGCAAAATACCAACATTTATGATAATAAGAGGAAGTTTCACTCCTTTGGCTCTAGTAATTTTGAAAATGTTTGTCCTCATTCACTGGCTATATTTTACATGTGGATTGACCCTGAATTTCTATTGTTGCATATAATATTGAAACAGGAGTGAGGGGAAAAAGAAAGAAGAGATTGAATTTCAATTAGGGACCCCAGTACAATTCAAATATACATCAGCATACCATCTAACAGACAAAAGGAAACAGAATCTATAACATTGAAGCAAATTTACAAAGCCAAAACTTTGAGGATAATCTTACCATCAAAAGAGTGAACATTGTCTGCCCGACATTGAATCCATGGCGCCAGTTGTGATATGTAATTTTTCGGTATCCTTTACTTAAGGAATATATAAATCTGACTAGCACCTGTCAAATAGCCACAGAACATTCAGTTAGTGCAGGAGATGGAATGTGACATTCAATTAAATGTTATTTCTTGTTTCAAAAAAACCACTATCAAAGGGTAACAGGGTGCATTGGAGGTCTTGCATTAAAATCCTTCCACCCTCCTCCCTCCAACAATCATATGACAACCAAAGACCAGGCACTACACATCAGCTCAGTGGAATATTTGGAGTAATTGACAATTTTGCTCATGTATGGTCACCTCTGAATTCTACATTGATAACCATTCAGCCCAAGAGCAAAGGCATTACTGTCCACCTGAACCTAAAATATCCAATTTGTCCCATACCCATCTCTTCCCAAACCAACCTCCAAGTGCAGCCCTTCAAGAATTGATTCAGTCGCTTTTTCAAGGTTACAGTTCGATCTGCTTGCATGAGCATTGTGCATTCCAGATCACAACAAACAAGTCTCTGCCTAAAATGAGTTTACATCTCCCCTCTGGTTCATTTTGCAACTTCCTTTCATTTGTAGCGTCTGGTTACCAACCCTCTTGCCAGATTCCACAGGTTCTGAACAGGAATCCTATCGATTTGAAACATGACAGTATGGAGCTGGAGGAACACAGCAGGCCAAGCAGCACCAGAGGAGTAGGAAAATTGACGGTTCGGGTTCGGCCTATATTCTGTAGAAGGATCCTGACCTGAAACGTCAACTTTGCTGCTCCTCTGATGCTGCCTGGGCTGTGGTGTTCCTTCAGCTCCACACTGTGTTATCTCTGACTCCAGTATCTCCAGTTCTTATTATCACTGAATCTGAAACATTAACTCTGTTTCTCTTTCCACAGGTGCTGCCAGACCACTGAGTTTTTTTTTGTTTATACTCTCACCAAATTCTCCTAATTAACTGTATCAAAACCTCTCATTGTATTGATCATCTGTATTAGATCTCCCCCTCACCTTACTTCTGCTGGAGCACTATCCCAGTTTCCCTGCCCCTCCATTTAAATGCCCCTCATGCTTGACATCATTCTAGTGAACTCGTCTTTGCAGCCTCTTCAAAGTCTTGATATCTTTCCCATATTTTGAGTGAAACACTTCTTTTCTCTAGCGGGTTTCCATTTATATCCCAATGTTTTTATTATTCCTGTTCTCTTATGGTTTCCATATCCTATGCTCACAAATCCTAATTTGGTAGATTTGCAGCTATGTTCCCCCTTACAACAAGCGATTCTGACTGAAATCATCTGTCATGTCAACCCAGCTTTAAGGTCCCTAGCTAATCTGGGCACAATATTAACTGCCTGACCCATACGGTATACTTGTAAATATATACAAAATAATATAAAACCTTATAGTCTGAGATGACAGTCTGAGATTACTCAGTGTTGGGCAATTCCTGCAGCCAACACTAGAAGTGAGAGCCATCCTCTCTTCAGCAGACTGCCTTGCCCCAGCCTCAACTAGTGGCAATCATTTCTGAAGCTGCTTCTCCAAGGAGAGAGTATGTTAAGAGCCAAATCCATGGACCCTAGAGATCAGGAGGAGGCACTAACAGCACCATTGTTGCCAGGACCGGCTGTTAGTGCCAGTGGATGCCCTTTGTGGGGCCATGAAACACCCTCTCATGCCAGTCCCCTTTCTGGGCACTGCTGTCAGTCCACTAGGGTTTACTGAGCAGTTACTTGACATGGCGTTGACCCTCCCAAAATAGGCAAAATGGCGGCAGGGCTCAGGGGGGCTGGAGACCTTATTTTGTCACTGAAGGCAGCTCATATGGCTAACAATTGTGCCACTAAAATTACTTTTGTTGGTGATATGCCACCCCGCCCGTGGCAGGAAATTGTTGGCCTCTCCTCCTAACATCTTTCACATCAATTTGCCAGCTCTCACATTTACTAGCCTGGACAATGTAAGCTCGTTTTCCTCTTAACAAATAAGGTTGAGGAAGAAGACATTGGGGTTGGTTTCAGTTTACTCAACAAGATCACAGAAAATCATTCTGGTACCTCTGGAGGTACCTGTAGTCACCTGGCATTTGATATTTACTGCTAGAGTTTCTCCTATTGTATCGAAACTTACCTCACGTGGAATGTGGAATTTGTCCACAACTTTCAACTCGTAATACATCTGGATGCCGCATCTCACAAGGTCCATCTCCGTGTGTTCCAGGTCACTAAAGCTAAATTTATAAAGTTGAAAGTCCGAAGCACGTGGGAGTTGCTCACTCTGGAAAATAAGATGATGCCAAACTGTTCAATCTTGACAGTGTTGGTATGTGTACAAGAGGAACATTTCACTGCAGCACCACCATGCTCATATTCTTAAAATGGAAAAGTGGGCTTCCAAAGGACTTTTTACAGTGTTACATCAAATGATATGTTTCAAAATTATGCAAACAGTAACATTTTCATCAAAACAGCTTGAATTTCATTTGTATAAAAATCTACAACCTTACTTATACATACAACATTCCTAAAAAAACCTTACAGTCATTAAAGATTAATTCTACATTTTGCACAGTCACTGAATAACAAAGGTAAATTGAGGGATCTCCACAATTAAATTTATTTTGCTACTGAATCTAATTAATTTATCATCTGTCTCCTCACTAAATATCAAACTTGTTCTTAGAGAAAACTTCATATTATTATTTTAACAATGCTGCTGAAAATTAATGAAAAACTTATTGCTGAGGAACTTTACCAACAGTAACTAAAGTGCAGAAGGACATGTTCTTTCATGTTTTCCATGACCCTGGACTCAACCCTGTGGAGAGCTGTGTGAGGTAGTGTGTAAGTGTTTCGTAAGAAGGCAGGAGAGAGAGTGAGAGTGGATAAGTTACCTATCAACTGGTTCAGAAATGCTGCAGAATGAACACATGGCTTGTGCATGTATATGTAGCATGCTCATCAACTTAGGGTTTTCAGTACTAGCAAATTACTTAACATTTATTTGAATGCAGGTAATATATAGACCAAGTAAGGGTGGCAGATTTCCTTCCCTAAATGACATTAGTGAACCAGATGGGTCTTTCCCAACAATTAGCAATGAATTCATGGTCATCACTAGACTCTTAAATTCCAGATATTTATTGAATTCAAATTCCATCATCTGTCATGGTAGGATTTAAACCCAGGTCCCCAGGCCATTACCTGGGTCTCTGGACTAACAGTCCAGCTATAATACCACTAAGCCATTGCTTCTCCTTAGAATGCTTAGAAACAATTTCACTTGTCTTACCAATATTTCCTGTAATTCCTCCTCTTCACATTCATTGGGTTCTTTCCCAAAAGCTTCCCTTGTTGGCTTGAAGCAAAGAAAGATTTATTAATAACTCAAGTCTGTAAACTCTGATAAACATTGACAAAACAATTGACTAGAATTCATTATTGCAGTTTTTCTTTGCCATCTCCTTGGATAGTTATAATAGAATTGTGATGATGACTCAACTTGTTTAAGATTGGGCATTGCTTGTATCAAAGATGCTGAAACTCTCTGTTTCTCCAACCTGGTTAGCGTAATCCACTTGTATAATGCAATTCCACATTTAAGCAACTTTATTTATCAGCCTGTAGAGTAGCAGTTAAATATTGATTTCACTGGCATACAATTTCAGTGAATGAAGAAAACCTAATCTGAGTGAACACAAGAAAATAATATCTCTGGGCAATCCTAGTTAATACACCACTCCACTGGCCTCTGCCACACGTATACACATCTGTTTCAGTGAGTGGAATTCTTTTACCTGGAAGCCCATGGTGGGTGTGACACTATTCAGAGCAGAGTCAAATAGACGCTTGATAGACAATAGAGTCAAGGAGAGAGGGAATGGTGCTGGATGCAAACAGGGGCATGGAGTTGAGACCACATCCATATCAGCCATGTTCTTATTGAATGGCAGAGCAGGATGAAGGACTAAGTGGCCTTTTCCTGCCACTCAATCCTGTGCTTCTACGTTTACTTAATCCTCACGTACACAGTAAGCCTCCCCTTTAATGCTATTATTATTACTAACTGTTTCAGTCGGTCAGGTATTGAGTCTAATACTCTCATCACCCTACACATAAAGACATTCCTCCTAAACCTTTTACTGTTTATTTGCTAGCAGCTATTTTAGATTCAATACCATACGCCCACTCCCCCAACAAACCTCTTGCTCTGGATTTACATGTTGATGGAAAAAGTTTTCCCATACCCACCCTATCGAACATCTTCAACTTCAATAAGATAACTAGCAGGCGTCTTTTAGCCTCTTTTTCTCAAAAAAAAGAGCAAATCATTCTCCCATTTCTTCCCACCAACCCCATCCACCAATGCTGAATCTTTCCTCTAGTGATGAATCTCAGCACTTCTTTTTGCAATATTAATGACTTTACAATTTACTAATTTTAATTATTTATTTGTAATCTCAGTTTTTTTCCTCTCACTCATTTTTTTTATTCATTCATTTATAGGATGTGGGTGCCAGTGGCTGGGCCAGTAGTTATTGTCCATCCCTAGTTGCCCTTGAGAAGGTGGTAGTGAACTGCCTTCTTGAAACACTGTATTCCACCTACTGTGGGTTGACCCACAATGCCATTTGAGAGAGAATTCCAGGATTTTTACCCCGTGACAATGAAGTCAGGATGGTAAGTGGCTTGGAAGTGGTAGTGTTCCCATATATCTGCCGTTCTTGTCCTACTGGATGGAAGTAGTCATGAGTTTGGAAGGTGCTGGTTAATGATCTTTGATGAACTTCTGCAGAGTATCCTGTACATAGAAAACACCGTGCGCCGGTGGTGGAGGGAGCGAATGCTTACAGATGTAATGCCAATCAAGTGGGTCACTTTATCCTGGATGGTGACAAGCTTCTTGAATGTTGTTGGGGTTGCACTCATCCATGCAAATGTGGAGTATTCCATCACACAGGCAGGTTTTAGGGATGCAGGAAATATGTTACTGCAGTATTCCTTGATTTTGACCTGCTCTTGTAGCCATTGTGTTTACATGGTGAGCCCAGATGAGTTTCTGGTCAATGGTAATCCCCAGGAGGCTGACACTGAAGGTTCAGTTTTGGTAACACCAGTGAATGTGAAGGGGTAGTAATGGTCATAGCTTGACATTTGTGTGGCGCAAATGTTACTTGCCATTTGTCAGCCCAAGCCTGAGTATTATCCAGACCTTATTTCAGTTGGACATGGGCTACTTCACCACACGAGGAGTTGCCAATAGTGCTGAACATTTTGCAATCATCAGAGAACATCCCCTCTTCTGACCTTATGACGGAGGGAAGGTCATTGATGAAGCAGCTGAAGATGGTTGGGTCGAGGACAATAATGCAAGGAGTATAGCTTCCTCGTACCAAATACTATTGAGAACTACTTCAGGCATAGCAATACTGCATTTCATACGCTGTTCATATACCCACTCTGTGAACACATGAATTTTGGTATTTTAGTGCCACCTTATTAAACAAATCACCAATTGTAAGGATACTGTGATTGAGCACTTGAACTGACTAGAATGAGCCAGAGTGCCTTGTTGAGACATATCATTGTCTGAGTATTTCTAATCTGACGAAACTCAAAATCAAATAGACAAGGGCAAATGTATGAATGTTCTTGAAGTGAACTTGCAGAAGGCATTCAAATTCTGTGCAGATATTACTGTAACAGATTAGAATTCATAGATTTTACACAGTCTTTTGACATGGATTGGAAATTGATTGGAAAGGGATGATTGCAATTGGGAATAAAGGGTTGTTCCTTCATTTGGCAGGATGTAACTAGTTTGTGTTTCCGGGGTATCTGTTCAGTATATCACCATATTCACTCATGACTTTCCAGGAAAGAAGAGCACTATATTCAGATTTGTAGGTTAATCTACATTAACAGGCATAATAAATAGTGCCTCTCAATGTGGTAGTACTATGGCTTTAGACGGTATAGTTTGTCTTTTTTTTGGAAGAGTGTTTTTAAAGCAGAGGTAATGAACAGTCTACACAGAGCCACTGGAGTAAAATGTTTGTGAGGCCTTGGGATTTTTAAAAGTTGGAACAATAGGTGCAGCCTGAATGGGTGTAGTCATGCTCTCACAGAACTAGGACTTTAGTTTTCTGGTTTTTCAGGTTTTCAGTAGCAGTTGTTGCTGGGGTCTCAGCAGGGTTTGAGAGCAGTAGTAAATCTCTCCCTGCTACATTCTTTCTGAGTTTTCTCATGATATTTTTTCTCCTGGACTGGAGTTGCATGTGAACGTTTCTTCTGGACTTGCCCTTCCAAGGATGTGTATATGGGCTATTTCTATGTTGAAACGGTTACTGTTTAGTAGTAAAATAATCTATTATTCTGTTAAGTTTTCTAACAGAGTTACAACTAAACCAATTCTTTTCTTTATTTTTTCTTTTGTTGTATTTTAACTGTAGTGAATGAATAAAGTGTGTTTTACTTAATGTTGAGTCGTTTGACCAATCAAGTTGCATCTGGAATACATTTACCTTTAAAATAAGAAAAAGCTTTGGTCTGGACTACATTCTGAACATATTTTGAGGAGGCTTGGTCTGGTCCACATAAGGAAATGATATAAAGCTAGTGTAATGGTCTCTTATTTCAAAAGGGTGGAACTTGTAATTCAGTGTATACAACCTTAGTCAGGTCCTATGTGGAATATTGTGCTCAACTCTGGGGACTGTACTTCAAGACGTTTTACACTTCATTGCAAAATGTGCCAGGCAAGTTCAGTAGAACAGGTTTTGATAGTCTTGCACAAATGTGACTTGCATTCCATTCAGTTTGGAAGGATGAAGAGTTTCAAAATGCACAAAATCATAAAAAAAGGTATGGGGCAGTTACAGGGATAAGATTTGGTCTGAAGGGGCAATCAACAGCAGATGATCTTAAAATTTGAACAAAGTCAATTAGGAAGGAAATCAGAAAGTAGTTATCCATGTAAAGAGCTGAAAAAAGTTTGCAACTTATTCTGTGGATGCTGGGACAGCTGGAAATGTCAACATTACGATCTACAGAATTTTAAGGTAAGAGCAGAAAGAGCTTAGGAGCTCACGAAGAAGGACAGAGTTAAAGTGCAGATTAGCCACAAGCAAATTAAATGGCAGAGCAAATTCATGGGGTTCTCACAGCCTAGTCTTTATGTCCCTCATTTGGTGGCAACAACATGTCACTAATTCCCATGATCCAATTATTTATGCATACGGTGCAGAACAATGATTTCAGAACTGATTCTCTCAGTGACTGATTCCTAAAAAGTTGTTTACTACACATTTAGGATTTGCTGTTGCATTATGACTTTGAAATGGTTTAACCGAGATAATCTGGTTTATTGATGATAGACATGGTATAATGGGCGAATAATTCAGACGCCATTGGGACACAGATATGTGCACCTAGGTGGGTTAGCCAAGGAAAATGCAGTGTTACAGGGACAGGGTGGGAGGTTGGGGTTGTGGGTCTGGGTGGGATGCTCTTCAGAGAGTCGGTATGGGCTCAATGGGCTTCATGGCCTCAGTCCACACAGTCGGGATTCTATGATTCACTGATCACACAAATGACTCAGAAAAATCAGTAGGATCATAGGGTTGAATCAGTCACTCAAACTAATTGTAGACATTTCTTTATGTTATATAAAATATATATTAAATTAGTAAACCTGTGCATTGATGCAATGAGCATGGCATAAGCCCATATAATGTTACAAGACCTGATAGTGTCATCAGAAAAATCATTTGCGTTTTCCTCATATCAGTTTTTGTAGCAATTGAGTACAGATGAGTAAATGTTAGACAGCATATTGCTCATTATTTAAATACTACGAGAGGGTGGATAATATTTTAGAAGTGTTATGAAGTGAAGAGAATCTAAAATCCCAAACTGACTTCTTTCCATTGCTGAAAATGTTAGTATTGTGACAGAGTTGACATTAACTGCCCAGGATCAATCACATCTAAAATGGCTCAGAGGCAACAAGCACTTGTAAAACAGTTCGAAGCTGACAATTGGAACTAGAATGAGAATGCAGCTTTGAAATAAATTTGATGATTAACGTGCTACTTAAAGGGACAGAATGCCAGATTCTATTGCCAGTCTAAACCCATACACTAAATGTAAACATAGGATAAATAGAGAACTCCAGATAAGGCCTATAATTCTGTAGCCACAGTTCCCTGTTTCACAAAAAGGTGCAGCTAACATTATACAGCATGTAAACAGTTGCTCTTTTATTTACTGAGACCTTTTAGAGTAGGTATAGAAATACTTTTAGGAATTGATATTCAAAGCATAAGACCACTTCGGCAGCGCAACTGTTTTCTTTCTCTCTCTGAAAATACACATGTATAGACGCTGGAAGGATCTGGGTCACTTGGGTCAGGCTTTCATATTTACATAATCAGTTGGTAGGATGGCACTTGGTATGGCCTATTACCTATGTAAGTTACTGGAAAGAGCCAGGAAATGTTCCTTGCCAAACGTAACCTGATCTAGGAGATGATCATGCTGGTATCTGGATAGTTGTCCAGTATCCATGAGAGTTAAACTAAGGGACTGAGTAAGTAAATTCCCTGCCCCTAGGAGTGCTAACAAGTCCTGAGATACAAGGAGCAGTTTGTTCTCCTCAGTTTGGCTGTGTTTATCACACAACTGCTTTCTTCAACTGGAAGATGGATCAAAAAAGATAGAGGAAGACACAGAAGGGGACTCTGTCATGAGCTGTATACCTTTCCTATCTGATTGGTTAATGTATCATATCTAAACAGCTACCTCATACTAAATTTAATAAAGTACCTTAACATTGTTGACTGTTTTGTTTTAAGGCAACTGTGTGCTGAAAACTCCAGATTTTCCAAACAGGAATACTTTGCTCTATATCTAGAAATGGTAGGTAACCAGATACATTGTTTGCATTCTGGATACAATAGTGTGCTATTGCTCTATATGGCTGTTGTCCCACCTGCACATCCGCCAATGTGGTACACTGTAACCGTTGTGACTTCCTCTACATTGGAGAAACCAAGCGGAGGCTCAGGGACCGCTTTGCAGAACACCTACGCTCGGTTCGCAATAAACAACTGCACCTCCCAGTCGCAAACCATTTCAACTCCCCCTCTCATTCCTTAGATGACATGTCCATCACGGGCCTCCTGCAGTGCCACAATGATGCCACCCGAAGGTTGCAGGAACAACAACTCATATTCCGCTAGGGAACCCTGTAGCCCAATGGTATCAATGTGGATTTCAAAAGCTTCAAAATCTCCCCTTCCCCCACTGCATCCCAAAACCAGCCTAGCTCGTCCCCGCCTCCCTAACCTGTTCTTCCTCTCACCTATCCCCTCCTCCCACCTCAAGCCACACACCCCACTTCCTTCATACTAACCTCATCCTGCCCCCTTGACCTGTCCGTCCTCCCCGGACTGACCTATCCCCTCCCTACCTTTCCACCTACACTCACCTTTACTGGCTCCATCCCCTCCTCTTTAACTTGTCTGTCTCCTCTCCACCTATCTTCTTTTCTCTCCATCTTCGGTCCGCCTCCCCCTCTCTCCCTATTTATTCCAGAACCCTCTCCCCCTCCCCCTCTCTGATGAAGGGTCTAGGCCCGAAACATCAGCTTTTGTGCTCCTGTGATGCTGCTTGGCCTGCTGTGTTCATCCAGCTCCACACTTTGTTATCTCTGTTGTCTCATATTGTTTTGTTTTCCAGAAGACAGCATCCGTTTGATCTGTTAGTATTCATAGCATGTAAAACCAAGGCACCAAATGGATGATATAACTCTATAAAGAGTCATAGAATCATAGAAATCATCCATTTGGTGCCTTGGTTTTACGTGCTTTGAATACTTACAGGTCAAATGGATGGTGTCTTCTGGAAAACAAAAATCATTTGACATATGATTTCATTTGGATGCACTGAAAATATCTATTCCCAAACAACCTGTTCAGAGATGTTATTACACAACTCTGGAACAAGTGGGACTTGAAGTCAGGTCTTCTGGTTTGAAAGGTAGGGATGTTACCACTGCACCACAAGAGCCCTCCAACCCTCTATGCTGATCTAAAGCAGAAAGAGCTGGAATACTACCTGGCAACAGTGCAGGACATTGGATATGATGATAATTTTGAAAGCCTGTAAGTTGCCACCCACACCCAGAGAATATTTTATACCTTTATTTGAAATAATTGAATCAGGCACAGACATACCAATATATTTTGAATTTCATCCTTGTTGCATTTTACATGATATAGCACCATTCCCTGAGCAATATCCTTCCGGTATTCAAGCTTGTTCATTTTATCGTATGTATCTGTGTTGAGAACAGACCAGCCTAGGAACTGGGTCAGGGACTGAAACATGAGACAAAAGTAAATGAGGGTCTGACCAGTGCATGCTGCACAGACAATATTTCAATTAGACTGGTTGAATAAGATTAAAAGTCACAAAGTGTAAAGCTTACTTCCATAAGAACCTCATCCATTTCATCGAAAGGTTTCCCATCTTTCCTGTTGTAAAATGTAGCAATTCCGACAATTTCTTCTTTCTTGTTTACAATTGGCATTGAAAGGACATTTTTGATTGTCCATCCAAAACTATCCAAGGGTTCAGTCTGAAAGTGGGGAATAAATACATTTTTAAAGGCTTCAGAATTGTCACAAACGCACAATAATAGACCCTTATTCCCCGCTCCTACGCATGACAGTTACAGTTCAAGTTCAATCACAAGCCTGCATCAAAATGAGTAATAATCTGAAAATACAGGTGAGTAGAGATCAGGTGTGGAGTTTCAACTGTGCCACGATAGGCTGCTGCTCAGAGGGGGTTCTTGCGTAGTGATAGTATCCCTTCCTCTGAGCTAGGAGGGCTGGATTCAAGTCCTCCTTGCTCCAGAGGTGTGTTATGACATCTCTGAATAGATTGATTAGAAAATATCTGCACCATTGCACTGGTGCATAGGAGAGCAAAATATAGAAACATATAAAATAGGAGGAGACCATTCAGCCTGTTGAGGCTGCTTAACTATTCAACATGATCATGATCAATTCAGTTCCCACTTTCTCCCCACACTCTTTGATGTCTTTAGCCCTAATCCTAATTCCTTCTTGAAAACATTCAAAGTTTTAGCCTCACCGGCAGAGAATTCCACAGGCTCACTATTGTCTGAGTGCAGATGTTTCTCCTCATACCAGTCCTAAATGGTCTAACCTGTATCCTTAAACTGTGACCCCTGGTCCTGGAGATATCGGAGGTAACAAGTAAAAGTAACAGAAAAAGTCTATTCGATCCAACAAGCCCATTTCTAGTTGTCAGATTAGGTTCACCTTCCCAATCTCTCAGTAAACCTTTCAAGTGTGTGTGAATATGACACAGCAGAAATGTAACTGGATTGGTAATCCAATGGTACAGTCTAATTCCTTGGTTTGAAATTCCTCACCAGCAGCAGGTGAGATTTAAATTATGTTAATAAATGGTGACATTGTCTTCATATAAATAGTTTTGGATGAGAATTTAAGAGACACGGTTAGTAACTTTATGGATGACCTAAAATTAGTGGTAAAGTGGGCAGTGAGGAAGGTTATCGAACAGTACAAACAGATCTTGGTCAATTGGGTCATAGAATACCATAGAATCTGCATAGTGTGAAAACAGGCCATTTAGCCCAACAAGTCCACATCGACTCTCCGAACGCCATCCTATCCAGACCCATGCCCCTACCCTATCCCTGTAACCCAGCAGAAACTCACTCCGAAATGGGGAAAAACATGCAAACTCCACACAGACAGTTGCCTGAGGTTGGAATTGAAACCGAGTCAGTGGGCTGAGGTGAGGACGAGGGAGTTTAATTTTGATAAATGCAACATATTGCATTTTCGTAAAACAAACAAGGGCAGGACTTATGCAATTTATGGCAGGGCTCTGGGTAGTGTTGTAGAACAGACAGACTGGGGTTCAGGTAGATAATTCTTTGAAATTTGGATCACATGTGGTTAAGAAAGCGTTTAGCATGCTTGTCTTCATTGTTCATACATTTGAGTATAGGAGTTCGGGCGTCATGTTGACGTTGTAACGGATGTCGGTGAGGCCTCTTCTGGAGTACAGTGTGCAGTTCTGGTCACCCTGCTATTGGAACGATATCATTAATTTGGAGAAGGCTCAGAAAGATTTACCAGGATGTTGCCGGGAATGGAAGTTGTGAGTAATAAGGATAGGCTAGTTAGGCTGAAATTTTTTTCATTAGTATAGGAGGTTGAGGGGTGACTTTATACAGGTTTAGAAAATCATGACAACATTGCTAAGGTGAATAACAAGAGCTTTTTCTCTAGGGTGGGGGAGTTCAAAACTTTGGGACATATTTTTAACATGAGGGAGAAAGATTTAAAAAGGACATGATGGGCAACACTTTTTTACACAGAGAGCGGTCTGTATGTGGAATGGATTGCCAGAAGAAGTGGTGAATGCAGGTACAGTTGCAATACTTAAAAGACATTTGGAGAAGTATATGAATATGAAATGTTTGAAGGGATATGGGCCTAATGCAGGAAAGTGGAACTAATTTGCTTTGGAAACATGGTCAGCATGGACTAGTCAGACAGAAGGGCCTGTTTTCATGCTGTATGACTTTATGACTCAATAATGAAATTATCCTTGATTGTTGTCAAAAACAAAAATAGTTTTCTATCGTCCTTTAGGGAAGGAAATCTGCCATTGTTACCCAGCCCGGCCGACAAGAGCATCCAGACCCACAGTTATGTGGTTGATCCTTAACTGCCCCTCAAATGGCCTAAAAGCAAACAGTGGCTGCATTAAAGAATAAATTTTAACAATCTTTACAAATGCTGCAAATTCTGCCTCATTGAAAGATGAACAAATTCTCTCTTCTTCCCACTTACTGTTCCCTTCCTGAAGGAGGAGGATGGACAAATTATTGTGATTCACTGTGTGCTACTGATGGGCCATGTTAAGCCCTTGATGGGAAACCTTACCATTACAAATGGTCACTGGGCAGTGATTGTTTTGCTGCCTGCTGGACATATATTGGGCGGTAATGTCCCAATGACAGGGTGGAATGTGTTATTGCCCGTTATCACGGTGTGTAAATTTGGAAACCTCCTGTCCATAGCACCTGCCTTATATGCAGTCTTTCTGCCATAGTGCAACGGGGGTCTGTTCAGTTATTGAAACCTCCCAATGCCTCAGATACATGCAAATAGTCCCTAATACGAGCATTATTAAGAAATGCCTTTAGATTAATCGCAACTATTGAGAAAGTCAAACCCCAATGTTTGTTTTCTTTTCCATGAGCAAAGACTGTGTAGACCTGAAGTGCTTTAGTACATAAAGATTTTCTTTTTCATGAATAAAGTAGACTTTAACAAAAAGTGTGAAATATGGGATGCTATGATGCAAATTGGTCCACAATTACCACTTTAGAACTGAACATGTTGGTGTGTATACTTCATTCCAGACAAAGATCAAGATGAGCCAGAAGCTGTTATCTCTGTATTCTGTGGAGCCATTAAGTACAGAAGTGCTCCAGCAGGCCTGGCAAATCAATTTTGACTGTTGCTTTTCAAAAACTCCTGACAATGGATTTGCTCTCTTCCCTTCTCCTATCTTCCCTTCCCCTTTCTTTCCTTCCCCTTTCTTTCCTTCCCCATTTCACCCCCCAGCTCCCCACCAATCACTGCCCTGCCTCTTCTAAGCTGGGCTGCCCCCAGGGTGCCTATAACTGCAGTGGCTCAGAAAAGTGACTGTTTCCATCCAGAGACCACTGGAAGAGTAGTGGAAGGTCTTTGTTGCAGAGAAACACCCCCCCCGCCAACCCCGGTTGACTAGCCTGTCATTAGTATTACTGGCCAGGCAGTCAGCAAATTCCGTTTCTGTCCCACTCCACTTGCCTTCACCCCAGTCCTCTCTGCACATCCTCCACTGAGTTCTGATCAACTTCATTTCCCTTCATTCAGGTTCTCTCTGCACCCTCTCACTCTACTCTCTTCTGTTCCACCTACCTTCCTTCCAATAAACTCCGTACTTCCTCATTCCGAAGAGTTTTGTCACTTTGCTCCATCCCCAGTGTTGTTCTCAGCTGATAGTGGGCCCCATCCACATTCTTTACACGTGACAGAGACACCTGCATTCCCCATGCAGATGGGCCTAAAGGCCCTCTGCTTCTTCCTGTCCCACAGGCCCGATCAATCCCCCTCCAATGATACCCTCATCCACCTAGCCAAACTCTTCCTCACCCTCAACAACTTCTCTTTCAATTCCTCCCACGTCCTACAGACAAAGGGGTTGGCCATGGATACCCACATGGGCCCAAGCTATGCCTGTCTCTTTGTAGGTTACTTGGAGCAATCCCTCTTCCGTACCTACACTGGCTCTAAACCCCACCTCTTTCTCTGTTACATTGATGACAGTATCGGCACCGCCTAGTGCTCCCACAAGGAGCTTGAACAGTTCATCCACTTCACCAACATCTTGCACCCCAACCTACAGTTCACCTGGACCATCTCTGATCCCTCTCTCTCCTTCCTGGACCTGTCTGTTTCCACCTCTGCCAACCATCTGGAAACCAATACCCATTTCAAGCTCACTGACTCACACAGCTACCCAGAATACACCTCCTCCAACCCACCTACCTGCAAAAGTGCCATCCCCTATTTCCAATTCCTTCAAGTCTGCCGCATCTGCTCCCAGGATGAGGCATTCCACTCCCAAACATCTCAGATGTCCTCGTTTTTCAAGGACCGCAACTCCCCCCCCTCACTGGTCGGGAATGCCGTTGACCGTGTCTCCCACATTTCCCTCAACTCATCCCTCACAACTCCTCCCCGCAATAACAACCAAAACAGAATCCCCCTCATCATCACGTACCACTCCACCAACCGCCGGATACAACGCATCATCCTCCGACACTTCCGCCATCTACAATCCAACCCCACCACAAAAGAAAATTTTCCCTCCCCATCCTTATCTGCTTTCCAGACGAACCACTCTCTCTGTGACTCCCTTGTCGGCTCCACAATCCCCTCCAGCCCCACCACACCCGGCACTTTTCCCTGCAACCGAAGGAAGTGCTACACTTTCCCCCACACCTCCTCCCTCGCCCCCATCCCAGGCTCCAAGAAGACTTTCCACATCAAGCAAATGTTCACCTGCACATCTGCTAATGTGGTATACTGCATCCGCTGTTCCCGTTGTGGCTTCCTCTACATCAGGAAAACCCAGCGGAGGCTTGAGGACCGCTTTGCAGAACACCTACACTCAGTTCACACCAGACAACTGCACCTCCCAGTCATCAACCATTTCGGCTCCCCCTCCCATTCCTCAGATGACATGTCCATCCTGGGCCTCCTGCAGTGCCACAATGATGCCACCCGAAGGTTGCAGGAACAGCAATTCATATTTTGCTTGGGTACCCTGCAGTGTAATGGTATCAATGTGGACATCACAAGCTTTAAAATCTCCTCTCCCCCTACTGCATCCCAAAAGCAGCCCAGCTTGTCCCCGCCTCCCTAACCTGTTCTTCTTCTCACCTATCCCCTACTCCCAACTCAAGCCCCACCCCCATCTCCTACCTACTAGCCTCATCCCGCCCCCTTGACCTGTCCTTCCTCCCTGGACTGACCTATCCTCTCCCTACCTCCCAACCTACACTCACCTCTACTGGCTCCATCTCCGCCTCTTTGACCTGTCTGTCTCCTCTCCACCTGTCTTCTCCTCCGTCCATCTTCTATCTGCCTCCCTCTCTCGCCCTATTTATTTCAGAACCCCCTTCCCCTCCCCCATTTCTGAAGAAGGGTCTAGGCCCAAAACGTCAGCTTTCCTGCTTCTCTGATGCTTCTTGGCCTGCTGTGTTCATCCAGCTCCACACCTTGTTATCTCAACCTTTCAATATTGATCAGTTTACCATTTACTTTAAATCAGTTTTCCCTGTTTCTGAGAATTTGAAGCACAGCAGTTATTACATCAGCATTTGATGAATCTGAACAGATTCATTCAGTCGATGTCTTGCCATTCTGTGCTCCTGGATAATGAAATTTAATATTGAATGGTTTTTATTTCAAATGAATGGGTGCTTTTACCTGGAAGGTAAATGTTTCATCGGCAGCTGCATTCATGATATTGCAGATCTGCGAAGATAAATAATTCAAACAATATTACTGGAGGAAAATCATTCCGAGAAGGCTTTTCAAAGTCAGGAGTAGCAGGGGACAGTGCATTCCCCCACTTTTCAATTATCATTTCCAACACATTTTAAAATTCCAATTGTGGTCATGCCACTGGTGAATCCAGAAGGGGTTTCTAATCATCTCTATAATTGGACAATTGGAAAGAGAGTCACTTAGTGCTCTACTTAGCAACATTTTTAACAGTTGCATGTGCTGAATTCTGCTGATAGATCAAGGAAGAAAGGACACAAGATTGGAAACTGGGAGATTTCCCAAGTGACCTTTTTGTGTCATCTTAATTGTATTTGTTGGCATTCTCAGGCTTTGGAAAGAATCCTGAAGAATCCTATGCCCTTTCAGAACCTGCCATTTCCTGAAACTCTCTTTGTTTTTACAATGGTAAAATCTTTCAATAGCAAGGAATATACTCTATGGAGAAAGGCCTTGATTTTAATTTTGTGGCTGCAGTTGGGCAGCCTTTAATAGTCACACTGGGATCCTCTGGCTGGATAAACAGTGACAACTCAGCCGCAGTCATTTTCAGGAGGGCCAATCAGAGTAAGGCCTGATCTGGGATTTTCCTATTCGTTGGTTACTTTGGGCCTCCTGGCTCCCGTGAGGGGAATTTCATCAAAAAGTCCTAGCACCAGGAGGATGTTCTGGCTTTAGAGTTGCTAACCATGGCAGAACAATACCAACAGAGTGAACATAATCATAGCCGTGCAGTTCCAGGAGTAAGGTGATTGGGGTGGGCCTATCAGGGTCAGACATGGAAGCCCTGCCAAGGTCAGGGGTGAGGTGTTGTGGGAGGGAGGGTACCTCTAATTGAGGGCAGCCTGGTAGTCACTCAGGGGTCTCCCATGCCTTCACAACTATCGCCAGTGGTCATTGCACTGCCCAAGTAAAGGAAATCTCCCATCCACCAATTAAGGCACAAACTTAGGTGCCAGGGTTTACCTGGTGGGTTGCCCATGTGTCAGACGCCCAGTGGTAGTGGAATGAGACAGGTAAGGGGCACCTTAAAAGGGTCTCAATCATCCTTTAGCCAGGAGGATCATCCTTGGGCCTTTCTGCCCTGGTGGAAATTAAAGGAAGTATGAAGAATCTTCATTCTGCACTATCCTGGCCAATAACATGCATCCTCACACACTATCTAAACCCCCACCATTCCCATGTCCAAACCCGCCTCCAAGGTGACATTACGTTCCAACATTGAGGTTCCTACTGGGGCACCGAATAATGTTCAGCACAAGACGTGCTTCTCTTGTCCCAGAAATTAATGGTCCTTCTCCTAAGATTCGATCTCAAAGCTGTTCTCCAGAACATTTCCAATTTATCGCAGTTGATAAAATGCTTGAACAGCTCTGAAAACAAAACTTACCAAGCCAGTCTCTGCGACATATGTTGGTAGTCCACTGACCAAGGCCCAGTGATCAGCAGGTGGAGTTCTACAGGAAATACAGAGAAAATCACAAATTCTGCACCTGGCTGATTATTACCACAGGAAATATGATTATCAATTGAGATATGTCTAAAACTTACGGAATGACTTTAATCTCCTCTTTTCCATGTAGAATGTAGTCAATGATTTTGTGAAAGATTATTTCCTACAATATAACAATAGACATAATAAATCAACAATAGATTAAACTCCTGACAATAATGATGTGCTGCGTATTACCATTCTTTTATAGTCTGCAACAGTTTGTGTCAGCTTAGGCTTAATTGTGATCATTCATGCCTTCTTGGTCAGTGTCCATTATGTTCCCAATCCCTTGAAAGTGAAGCTGGTGAAAATGGAAGATTGGGAGAAAGGCTGTGGAAATCTGGAGTGCAATGCCTCTGGAAGGCCTCCTCCATGGGCTTTCTCTGGAGGTAGATGCTCAGTTGTGAGGCAACCTGCCCTGGTATCCTTACTATGGACAGTAAAGGGTCTAAAATTGTGTCAATGGATTGAAATCTCAGTGTCAGCATACAGGCCTTGAGGGGTGTCAGGAGCTTAGCAAGACCTTTGAGGTGACTTCACGGAGGGTGATCAGAGTACATTCAGGGGCTGAGGCTGCCCTAAATGATCCCAAAAATGGAAAGTGACACGTCTGCACTCAAACATATTTATATGGAGGCTCTCCTCCTGATGGCGATGACAGTTTGAGGCTTTCTGTTTGAAGAATCCTTCCTCACCATTTTTCATGAGCCCCTCTGTTTTGAGGTACCTCATTTGGTCTCACTCAGCGCAGAATTGACCTCCCCTAGTGGGACTGCTGGTCGGCCTTCCACTGGGCTTTCTGATTGGCGCCCCCACTCCCAACTCTACCCCACGTGCTCCTTCACCAACCCTATTTGATCAGAGAGCACAGGAGCAGTCTGTTAAATGACTGCTGAGCAAGAATGGGAGGTTTCTGCCTGTAGGTTCAAGTATGTTCCAGAGACATAAACACAAAACCTAGGCTGATCCTCCTTGCCCACTGCTGAGAGAGCACTGTACGGTCAACCATGCTGTGTCAGCTGTTCAAACACAACACTGTGTGAACTCTCAAAAAGAGATTTTATGACATTGTTCCAAACATGAACAAGGGAGTTCTAGTCAATATTAATGCTAAAGTAATATATCTGTTCATTGAGGGATAATAAAATGTGAGGCTGGATGAACACAGCAGGCCCAGCAGCATCTCAGGAGCACAAAAGCTGACGTTTCAGGCCTAGACCCTTCATCTAGGCCCGAAACGTTAGCTTTTGTGCTCCTAAGATGCTGCTGGGCCCGCTGTGTTCATCCAGCCTCACATTTTATTATCTTGGATTCTCCAGCATCTGCAGTTCCCATTATCACTTATATCTGTTCATTGCGGTTTTCTGTTGCACACTGGCTGATCACAGTATAACAGCGACTGTAGTTTATTGACTGGAAGTTACTTTTGCTGCGGTTATGAACATGTCATGCTAGTACATGCCACACAAATTTTTTTTTAATCAGAATCCTTGAACGTTCACACTGAACAAGGTTAAAACATACTCTTCCATCAGGAGTTCTGGGACCTTGGTAAGGAGGTACTTCCCCCATTTGTATAGGCCACAGGTCAAAAAATTCCTGCAAAGAAAATAACAATTGTTCAATTCAGTTGTTATAAAACACGCTTATTATAAAATTCATAGCTTATCTGAGTGAAGAGAATAACACACAACTAGAAGAGCTACTACAAAGGCAGGAACATCATGAAAACATTACAATGCACCATGGAGATAACAGACATTCTGTTTTACAGGACATTTCAGGAAGGTAGGATACCATCTGAATATTACAATTTGATCTCCAAGAGACAATTCTTGACTCAAATTCATGGAAGACCAGTCCAATCTTGGGTTTTGCAGTTGAAACATGCCAGGCTGCAGTGGACCAGCAATCTGGGGGCAATCAGTGATATGGGCAAGGGGCAAAGGCGTTACCTGTAAAAGCAGCACTTCTGTTTTTATCTCCAATTCACTTCTCCCTGTGACCACATCCCATGAGAAGAGACAAAAAGTACTTACCTTCTCACTGGTAGATCTCCCTAGCAGCTAGCATCGACCACCACGATTAAGGACAGAAACGTGCCCGCTCTGAGTGGCTGGCAGAGAATGGAAACTGGGGATACCAGTGTGGAGGCCTGTCATTGACTGAGAAACTTGTTTATGCTCTGCCTGTCAGCTCTGACAGCAGATATATCTTCAATGGAATAACATCTAACCTCCTACCTCTTCCATACTTCTGACAATACATGTGATGTGTTTGAATCCACAGCTGTATGTAAGAAATGTTTTAAATGTCTTCGTCAGTATCGCAGGGCATTTAAATTCCCACATGAAGTTAGTCCCATCAAATGAGCTCACTGCCCACGATGTGCTAGTTCAGAAACTAGCCAGGGGGTTTCTCTCCTACTGACCACTGCAAATCTACTTTATCTGGTCAGTGTACACATTGGGATTCCCAGGTTGACATGCTGTGAGATTGGCCTTATCGGAAACCTTTCAAATAGAGCCCAAGCTGTTTGATCAGCATGCAAGTTTAGTGTTGAATTAGGGCACATCAAAGCCATCCTGCAGGAAATGGCTACCCTGATATCATCATGCTAACAAGAAACTTCTTCTTTTTCTTTCAGGCATCAAGGCCCATAAGATGCAAGAACACATGTTTGTGACCCTGATATCAGGTCACTCTTGGCCCTGAGAATTGTCCTGTCTGTCTTAGGTTACCCTGAAAGGTAACATATCTCAAATGTTTGAGCATTGGGTGAAGCTAACTGTTTCATGCTGCTTTTATACAG
Organism: Stegostoma tigrinum; assembly: GCF_030684315.1. Lineage (NCBI taxonomy): Eukaryota > Metazoa > Chordata > Chondrichthyes > Orectolobiformes > Stegostomatidae > Stegostoma > Stegostoma tigrinum. The sequence goes on from NC_081354.1 coordinate 15,765,773, forward strand.
GAGCAACACAAGTGGCATCCTCTACTAACAGCATGACACCATCAAACCAGAAAGATGTTCTATCTGCTACACAAAGAGTAATGTGGTATATGAATTTTAGTGCCAGTGTGATGCCAGTATATAGGCTTAGTGACCCAAAGGCATGCACATTGTACTGAACAGAAGATCCTTTTGCAACAAGCAAGGTACTGACCATCCCTAGACAGCTCATGCCTACACTATTGTGCCTAAGATTAGATATGATTCCGCAAATGGATAACATTTGCTTGATGATCCTAAATATGGAAGGGATTAGACTGAAAACCAAATTAGAATTGTCAGTCAGTTGCAGTATTGCAGTATGGCACATTTGGTGTGTACTGGAAGCTACTTATTTAAAGCATGGGACCCTGCTCTTTGCAAACAAAAAGAATGTATTCACAGACTGTGCCTATTTCAACTCAACAAAAGAGGTGACTGCCATTTGTTAGCTCATTTTTCAGTGCAATATCCTGACCAATCAATGTCAGTTCAAAATTTAAACAAAGCCTGGCTGTTAACTGTCAATCAGAATTAATGAATGCATTTTTCCTGGGAACGCCTCTACCATTGCCTCTATCAAATTCCACTTGACAAGCAATCAGCATTCTCCTTTTATTGAGTATAAATGTTGATTTTTCTTCTTGATTTGGTGTTTTTACAAAATTTCATATGAATGCAAGACAAAAGATATTGATCAAATGTGCCTTTTTGCAGCAATATTTGATTTTTATAGTACCAAATGACTGCTTCACCTAATTTACTGAACTGCTAGTTGTGTCAAATGCATCGTTAACAAATGAGTTACATTTTGTATCGAGCTGGTAAGCTGCTTAAATTCAAGTAAAAGTGGCTAAGCTTGCAAAGTCAGAGAATGAGAGGCTTTCAGCTATTCTCCATATATGTTAGTGAATTGGGTGAAGGGAGCTGAGATTATGTATCCACATTTGGAGCTGAGCACATTAGCAGTCACATAAAATAATGCTGTTGGGGTCTGGATCATAAATTTAAATCTCTGATCAAACTGTGTTAGGTGGAATTCCTTGTGGAAAAATAAAACAATCATCCACTTCAGATCAAACAAAATTGAATCAGAATTTCTTTTTGATGATGTTAAGTCTAAGAACTATGGGGAAGCAAGGGGATTTACATCTCTATACATAAAAGCCCACTAAAATGCCAAGCGACATGCATAATGCATAATCAAAACGGCTAATAGATGGTATCATTTATCAGGTAAGTTGGAATATATAGGGAAGGAAGTGATTTGTCTGGTCTTTGGTCAGATCCCATCTGACGTATAGCATTAAATCTGCCCCACCCTAGCAAGGTTCTATTGGGTTTTGGAGGGTTTATGGAACAGACACATTAGAATGATACCAGGACTTAAATAGTTGCATTATGAACATAAGTTCTATAAATGTGACTTGCATTCCCTCAAGCAGCGGAGTTGGCATTATTGTGGTGTTTAAAATTATGAAATGATTCCATTGGATGGAGTGAATTCAAAGGTTTTGTTCTGAAAAATGCGGTGGAAATCTGGCATTCTCTCCCACTGTAAGCCAAGGATGTCAGGTCAATTACTATTTTCAAGACTGAGGTCAACAGAGATTTATTATAATAGGATCTAAAGGGACAAGGGTTGAAAAAGTTGAGACGTTTATGATCCAAGCTAGGCAACTCTCATCTTTCTTCATTTAACCCCTTCAATATATCCTTTTAATTTTTTCTCCGTTATACAATTATCTACTTTCTCCTTGTATCCATCTATTTACCTCAACTGTTCCTTTTGATAATGAGTTACACTGCTCGCAGGATGAAGAAATTCTCCTTAATTTCTTGCTGAATTTATTAGTGACTGTCTCATGCTGATCGTCCACACTCTGCTAATTGCAACTGCAAGTGGAAAGTTTTTCTCTATGTCTACCTTATCAAATTCTTTCATAATTGCGCAGACCTCTGATAAGTTCTCTTTCAGTCTGCTATTTTCAAGAGCATCAGAAAATGAAACTGTGCAAGCACAGTGTCAGCTGTTCTACTTCTCCCAGCCTGTGAGAAAACTAAAATTTCCCATTAAACCCCATTTTTATGTTAAAGGTTGCTCTAATTTGAGACTTGTACCTTTTGCTGTTCGTAAAGTTTTCACTATCTGATCATCCTTACTGAAAATCTGGGTTGTAGTTTGTGCTCTACATTTGGAGTCCACAGTCGCAAAACCCAAATCATGTCAATTAGCGCAAGGGGTGAGAAATAATGTGCCCAGCCATTTAGATGAAACTAGGACGAGAGGGCATCGCCTCAAGATAAAGGGAAGCAGATGTAGGACTGAGGTCAGGAGGAACTTCTTCACCCAAAGGGTTGTGAATCTGTGGAATTCCCTGCCCAGTGAAGTAGTTAAAGCTATTTCACTGAATGTTTTTATGGCAAAGCTGGATAAATTTTTGAACAGTAAAGGAATTAAGGGTTATGGTGAGCAGGCAGATAAGTGGAGCTGAGCCTCAAAAAGGTCAGCCATGATCTTATTAAATGGCGGGGCAGGCTTGAGGGGCTGAATGGCCTACTCCTGCTCCTAGTTCTTATGTTCTTATGTCCCCACTTTTACACTGAGGCCAAAATTCTGCTCCTTTCTTTTCACTGCTCACATTGTGTCTGTCTGATCTCTCCTTTCCCAATTTTCATGTTCCACCAATTGATCCTATAGATCCTTGAATATTTCCTTGAATAGTAAAGTCCAGCTTATATCCAGGAATCTGTTATGATTACTAAATCATACTACTCAAAGAGAATTAGTGTTTCAAAATTTTTATTTTTAATTTTAATATTGCACACATTTGCATCTAGATCTCTTATTTGGGCGATTGTCCTCAACATGTTTGCATGGCCTGTTGGCAGTTTTCTTACAGTTTTCACTCTCTTTGAGAGTTCCTGTCCTTGTAGCAGTCTGTCTCAGCATCACTTTTGAATAGGATACTGTGTCTCAAATTTCCTGACTGTCAGAAAAAAGTGGCATGAAACAAGGAAATACACTCAAGGCATTAAAACAATCACTAAAGCCAGCGTATTAAGTTCAGTCTGCTGATGACCAAACTGTTTGATTTAAGAAATACTCTTCCTGAACAATTGTAAGAAAACTCATGGTAACCAGGATGTGGAGGTGCCACTGTTGGACTGGCGTGGACGAGGTTGGAAGTCACACAACACCAGGTTATAGACCTTCAGGTTTATTTGAAATCACAAGCTTTCAGAGCATTGCTCCTTCGTCAGGTGAAGTGACTTTACTTCACAAAAGCTTGCAATTTCCAGTAAACCTATTGGACTATAACCTGGTCCTCAGAGTCATAGAGATATACAGCACAGAAACAGACCCTTCAATCCAACTCGTTTATGCTGACCAGATATCCTGTATAAATCTTGACCCATTTTTCAGCATTTGGCCCATATCCCACTAAACCCTCCCTACTCATATACCCATGCAGATGCCTTTTAAATGTTGTAATTGTACCAGCCTCCACCACTTCCTCTGGCAGCTCATTCCATACATGCACCACCCTCTTCCTGAAAAAGTTGCCCCTTAGATCGCTTTTAAATCTTTCCCCTCTCACCTTGAATCTATACCCTCTAATTTTGGACTCTCCCACCCCAGGGAAAAGATCTTGCCTATTTACTCTAGCCGTGCCCCTCATGATTTCATAAACTTTGATAAGGTCACTCATCAGCCTTTGATGCTCCCAGGAAAAATAGCCCTGGCCTAGCCTGCATCTCCCTGAAGCTCAAACCCTCCAACCCTGGCAACATCTTTGTAATTTTTTCCTGAACCCTTTCTAGTTTCACAACATCCTTCCTATAGCAGGGAGACCAGAGTTGCACACAATACTCCAAAAGTGGATGAACCAATGTCTTGTACAGCTGCAACATGACCTTCCAACTCCTATATTCAATGCACTGACCAATAAAGGCAAACATACTCAACACCTTCTTCACTACCCTGTCCACCTGTGACTCCACTTTCAAGGAACTGTGATCCTGCATTCCAAGGTCTCTTTTCAGCAATACTCACCAGGACATTACCACTAAGTGTATAAATCCTGCCCTAATTTGCCTTTCCAAAATGCAGCACCTCACATTTATCTAGATTAAACTCCACCTGCCACTCTTCGGCCCATTGGCCCAAGATCCCACTGTACTCTGATGTAACCTCCTTCGCTGACTGCTACATCTCCAATTTTTGAGTCATTGACAAACTTACCAACCATACCTCCTATTTTCACATCCACATCATTTATATAAGTGACAAAAAGCATTGGGCTCAGCACCGATCCTTATGGCACACCGCTGGTCAGAGGGCTCCAGTCCGAAAACTGGTCCCCCCACAACCACCCTCTATCTTCTACCTTTGAGCCAGTTCTGTATCCAAATAGCTAGTTTTCCCTGTATTTCATGTGATCTAATCTTGCTTACCAGTCTACCATGAGGAACCTTGTCGAATGCCTTACTGAAGTCCATATAGATCACATCCACTGCTCTGACCTCATCAATCCTCTTTGTTACTTCTTCAAAAAACTCAGAGTAATAAGACACAATTTCCCACACCGAAAGCCATGTTGACTATCCCTAGTCAGTCTTTGCCTATCCAAATGCATGTAAATCCTGTCCCTCAAAATTCTCAACAACTTGCCTACCACCATTGTCAGGTTCACCAGTCTATAGTTCCCTGGCTTTTCCTTAGCACCTTTCTTAAATAGTGGCACCATGTTAGCCAACCTCCAGTCTTCCAGCACCTCACCTGTGGCTATCAGTGATGTGTCATGTGACTTCTAAGGAAACTGAGGAATCAAAACACTGGAGGGCCAAGGTGTCCACAACAAATTGCCTTGCAATTACAAAGAAACATTTCAGCTGCTGTAAAACAAATATTGAGGCCGGATTTTATTTGTTCATTCCGGACATATTCAACATATATCACCCAATTATTTTCTGCATTAACAAAGGTCTGACATGTTGGTTCACAAGGACAAAATACTTAGATCATGAAGTAATATACAAAACATGATCCAAACCTTCTGCTTTGTCATGTCTAGGAGTGCTACTGAGTATCTCTCACAGTTTAGGTAGGCTCGGACTGTATAAAGAGCCTTGTGAAACTGTCTCTCAATGTCTGTCAGCTCTTCGAATACTTTGTTTGCTGACCACAAAAGAACCTACAGGAATAGAGGAGATAAAAACGTATTAGAATAAAACATCATGAGGAACATTGGAGTAGCATTGAACCAGGTTTCAAGAGGAGCACAAACATTACTCTTTCTTTATTCACTGGCGAGACATGGACATTTCTGGCTGGCCAGCATTTATTGCCTGTTCCTAGTTGCTCTTAAGAAGGCAGTGGTGAGCTAGATCTGGTGGTCTCCTCTTCCCAGCCTTAGTAGTGTACTTTGATGGAATAACAATGCTACATTTACAACAAATTCCATCAAAACAAATTTGATGCATTTGAGATAATGGGAACTGCAGATGCTGGAGATTCTAAGATAATAAGATGTGAGGCTGGATGAACACAGCAGGCCAAGCAGCATCTCAGGAGCACAAAAGCTGACGTTTCGGGCCTAGACCCTTCATCAGAGAGAGCTCTCTGATGAAGAGTCTAGGCCCGAAACGTCAGCTTTTGTGCTCCTGAGATGCTGCTTGGCCTGCTGTGTTCATCCAGCCTCACATCTTATTATCTTGATGCATTTGGATTCATTATGTGGCTTTGGACATATTTGCTTCCCCAATAAAGGAGCTCATTTCATGCTTTGATTAATTTACTTCTTCCTAGTGAGCACAGAACCAAAGACAGAACAGAACGAAGATATATTCACACGAGAGCAGATTGGAGTTAGATCCATAGACCTTCTATAAATAGCAAAGAAACATTGACATAATAAGGTCAATAAGTTAGCTTTGGAATGAAGCAAAGCGTACACTGTAGCTGAGAATGAAGACTGTAACTTTCACTATTAATGCATTCATCTCATTAACATTTTGTCATGATCTTTCCATGAAAGTGTCAGTGTTTCCTACATTAGAACTTCAGAAAGGGCTATGGACAAATTTTAGGAACTATTCATTATTTTTGTGAGGAAATAATCAACACCGTGGAGAACAGCACCAAAATCAAGCAACATTCTGAGCTTATGCTATTCAGAAGTAAGCAAGCCAGGTAGCTATATTCATAATTCAGGATCTTCTGGAGAAATTACAAAGTTAGCAACACACAGTGACCCTTCCATTGCGCAGGTCTTAAGCTTTTCCCAAGTGGTCCAGTTCCATAAGCTGAGGTGAGAGTAACTGCCCCAGATTTCAAGGCAGCATCTGACTAAATATAATGTGAAGAATTCTTAAAAATTGAATTAACTGGAAATCAGGAGGAAACCCATCCACTGATCAGAGTAAAACCTAGCACAAAGGAAGATGGCTTGAAGTTGGATATCAGTTGTCTCAGCCCCAGAACATCACACAAGAGTTCCTCGGAGTGAGGTCGATGATTCACCTATCTCCAAAACTTCATCAATGATCTTTCCTTGATCATAAGGCATGAAATGTGGATGCTTGTACAGTGGCCAGTACCATTTGCAATTTCTCACATGAGAAATAACTCTTCATACAAGTTAACATTCACACTACATAAATACAAAGCAAAGACCATCATTATCAAGAGAGAATTTAACTACCCCGCTTGATATTCAATGACTTTAACATCACAGTCATCCCCCACCCTAACATCTGATGGTTACCACTGGCCACAAACTTAATTGGACCAGGCATATGAATACTACGTCTACAACAGAAGGTCAGAATTGAGAACTCTGCTATGAGTAACTCACCAAAACAATCCACCATTTACAAGGCACAAGCCTGGAATATGATAGAATACTCTCTACAGTTGCAACCGCACAAGAAACTTGCTATCATCCAAAACAAAGCAATGCCCTGAACTGACACCACATCAACCACCCTAAACATTTCAACTACCCATGACTGGTACACATAAAAACAACATGTACCAAATTCAAGACACATGGTAGCAAATCACCAAGCTTCTTTTAAGAGTATCTTCCAAACCTGTAACCTCTACCACTTGGAAGGACATGGGCAAATACATGGGAAGGTGAGCACTGAAACTTTCCCTCTAATTAACAGTCCATCCTGTACCGAAAATCTTCGTTCATAGAATCCCTACAGTGCAGAAATAGTCAATTTGGCCCAACAAGTCTACATCAGCCATCTGGAGAACATCCCACCCAGACTCACCCCATCCCTATCCGATAACCTTGCATTTCCCATGGCCAATCACATACCTACATACCCCTGGACACTATAAGCAATGTAGAATGGTCAATCCACCTAACTTGCACATCTTTGGACTGGAGATAAAATCAGGGCACCCAGATGAAACCCACCCAGGGGTGTACCTGCACAACGTAGACTTCAGGGGCTTGAGAAGGTAGCTCGTTGCCACTTTCAGAAAGGCAATTAGTGATGGGAAATTAGTAATGGACAATAAATGAGGGCCTTGCCTGTAACATTCTCATCGCATCAAGAAAAGAGAAGAGGGAGCTGGCCTTATTTATTGTAGAAGTGAGCTCACAGGGATTGCTGTGCATGGTCACTGAACAGATTTTGTGTTCAAATATGAGCCACTAGTACTATAAGGCACTGAAATTATAATGTGTAGAACATACAGGTAAAGTGTCCAGGACATCAAAAATTTTAATCTCAATCCAACTGCTGCAAAGGAGAAAAACATATTGAAGAATTATTGAACTCTGCTCCAGGAGCAGGGACTGGGATAGAAACTCTCAGCAATGTCTTATTCATGTCCCCACCCTAGGGCTCAGCTGCCAACCTTATGACCCTTGTCTTGTTCCTACCTAAAACCTACACTTAGAGTGTAAATCCTTGCAGCATATGTGTGACTAATGACTTTGGTAATCTTTGCAAATAACACAATTTTTAGCCATCTATTCTAACCTCTTTTCATGGAGTGCAAAACATTTGTGGTTTTAAGGGTTTGACAGAAGACCAACATCAGATACCCTGTTTTCAGTGTGAAAGGGACACCATGGATCACAGGTCATAAAATCATCCAGGATTTACAGAGATCTTCTTCATTGGATCTAGTATTCATGCCCAGACTTCTTTTGCTACAATTATATTTGTAGGGACTTTGTGGTAAATTTGTAAAAGACTGACATTAAATCACATCTTAACCACTTATGGTACACTGAGTGAGGAGTATCACTAAACATTTAGGGCTAATGGAGAGTTTGACACTTCAGAGCACATTACATGTCTTTACTGGAATAGCAAATGCTGAACACCTTCATTCAGTCTGCAAGCCTGATTCTGAGCTTCCAACTAACTGATTTTTATTCTCCCTTCTAGTCCAACACTCTGACCTCCATGTGGTCAACCTTGTCCACTGTTGCAATGAAGCCCAGTGTAAATGCAGGAAACAGTATTTCATCTTTTAATTCAGTATATTTCAAGCTTCCAGACTCAACACTGAGTTCAAAAACCTCTGATCATGATCTTTAATCTCGCTTCTTTGGACAACAGCCGTTTGTAATGATCCTGCTTTTTATCCATACATCCTGTCCCCAAGAACAATCTTTCATTTCTGTCCATTTCTCATTCCACTTTGCCTCAACTGAATCACTACCTTGCTCATCAAGTAACCTCCCTTGTTTTCAACCCTCTTGTCACTTCCCTTTTGTTCTTGCCCTACTGACCCCTTTCCCTTGCCTGTGCATGCATTTAAAACCTAATATATCTTTTTACATCTCGCAGTCCTAATGAGAGCTCACAATGTGAAATGTTAATTCTGTTTCCCTCACCCCCAGATGCTGCCTGACTAAGTGTTTGCAGCATTTTCTATTCATTCTTCAGAACTAAACGTGTCCAGTATTTCATTCTCTCACAAGAACGTGTTCAGGAAGAATGGTTCCCTGAATGACAAATTCAGGTCAAAATTTGCATCGCAACTTATGTATTTTCCAGGGATAAAACAGGAAAAACAATGACAAATTAGGATAGTCATCTAAAATTGGTATCTTGCCTATATAAATAGTCAGTCTAATAGCAGTTTAAGGAACGCTTCTGGCTAATTAATTTCTGAAGAACAGAACAGATACTCAGGGTCCCTTCAGTTATCTGGCATCTGTTGTCTCAGCAGTATTCATAATTAACAAATATTTAGAATTATAAATGTACATATTTTGTAAATTGTTGCAAGAAGCCAAGAGAGCAGGAATGTTTTTCTTGACAGTAATGGTATCCCACTGGTTTCCCAATCACAGTTACCACTAAAAACCTTTCACCCTCCTGACTCACATCATGGGCTCACAGTCAGTGAGGCAAACAACCCAATGTTCATTTGGTCCCAAAGAAGAGTCACATTGAACTCAAAAGGTTAACTATTTGTCTCTCTTTCCACAGATGCTGCTGATTTCCTGCAGCACATTCTGTTTTCATTTCAGACTCTGGTAGCTTACCTAGTTAATGTCCATGAGACCTGGGGTCTTGTTCCGGCTTTGTGCTCGATAGTTTGGCAGTCGTTGTAATTCCTGGTTTAATTATTACATAGATGGCAGACTAGACAGACAGAGTACCTTTAAGCTAGTTAAATGGCATCACTGACGTGACCTTCCAGGAGAAAGACACTGTCTCTCCTTCAATAGCAGTAACAATAGTCATAGCAATTCCTGTATCTTTGCTCGATGTAATCACATGTGTGTTTAATGGACATCTGCGATCTTACAACAGTGTAAATGATTAGTGCTCTTAAACTTCAAGACATCTGTCTCAACAAGAACCCAGTCTTTGTAGTATATGTTACAAGGGCTAACACATAGCAAACACTCTAGTCACATTATATTGGCAGTGATGTTTTATCCAGAAACTACAGCTGTTGCTGTCACTGGCTGTGATAACTTTTAATTCTATCTTTTGTGTCTAATATCATGAAATTCTTTGACAGTCTCTGAGTCTGGAGGTGAAGGAAGATAAATGAATGTCCAGCTAATGTGTATTTTTAGTGCATTGTCACTTGAATATTAATCCTGCGATCCAGGTAATATTCTGGGGACCTGATTTCAAATCTTGCCATGACAGATGGTAGAATTTGAATTCAATAAAGAACAAAATCTGGAATTAAGAGTCTAATAATGACCATGTATCCATTGTAGACTATCTGAAAAAAAATCCATCCGGTTCACTAATGCCCTTTAGAGAAAGAAACTGCCATCCTTACCTGGTCTTGCCGACACATAACTCCAGACCCACAGCAATGTGGTTGATTGATTCTTAACTGCCTTCTAGGCATTTAGAGATGGGCAACAGAGATGAGTGGCACCCTCATCTCATGAATGAATAAAAATAAAATTCAGTATAACTTTATAGAGTTATATAAGAATGTTTAAATGATGAAGTGTCTCGGTAGCATAAATAAAATGAAACTGGTCCTCGTGATGAAAAGGGGAGAACCAGAGGGCACAGATTTAAACTGATCGGTGAGCGAACCGGAGACAAATATTTTTTCTTTAGAATATATTGCCTGGTAAGGAGGTGGCATCAATAGCAGCTTTTGGAAAGGGATTGGATAAATATTTTAAAGAGACCATATTTCAAGGATGTAGAAAGACAGAAAGCATGAAGGTGGGATTGCTCTTCAAAGGTGCAAACTCAACTTAGAGGCTGAATGGCCTCCACCTTTGCTGTCCTGCTCAATGATTATATGAAAAGATTGTTAGCCAAGGATTGTTAGCTGCTTAATTGGGAGTAATCTTGTTTGTTGTATAGAAAACTGATTGGATGGTATGAAGCGAAGAATGAGGATAAATTGGCATTTCTGGAATGGAGGAAATGAGATTCTTCTGAGGCAGTAGCATAAAATTACAACTGGGTGTAGTTTACGTGGATAGATGGAGCAATGACCTTGCGGTTTAACGTCCAAACAAGAAAAAATTTATGTTTATTTTTAAGGTGAGAAGAGAAAGATTTAAAAGGGAAGTGAGGGACAACTTTTTCACAGAGAGGGTGTTTCATGTGTGGAACAAACTGCCTGATGAAGTGATAAATGCAGATACAGTTACAAGATTTCAAAGACAATTGGATAGGTACATGAATAGGAAAGATTTAGAGGGATATGGTCCAAACGCAGGCAAGTGGGACTAGTTGACTCTATGACTCTATACAGTGCATGACATCACCTCAGGCTGTTCCAATGTGCTTCATTTCAAAACAAACTGTTTGAAGTATAATGATTGCTTTGGTGTAGGCAAGGCCTGACTAACTCTGAGATAACTAGCTAGTTGCTCTATTTTTAGTGGCTTTGGTTAAGAGATTATTTTGGGCCAGGCCTGTAGGAGAACTCTTCTGTTTTTCTTCAAAGGGCACCATGACTTCACTTCGAACCACATGAGGAGAGAGACAATAATACGGTTTGATTTCTCAACCAAAGCCTAGACAGTGTAACATCACCTCAGGATGGAACCAAAGTGACAGCCCAGAATGTATTCTTAAGTATCAGGAGCCGGGCTTGAATTTTTATCGCAAACACCACCGACAGAACAAAGTGTGAAATAACATATTACGGACATATAAATTATAACAGTGAGTACAGTGCAATGAGAAAGACCTGGCAGTGGGTGACTGGGGACATTGATGATCAAAGATATTTCGGAATCCCTCTGCATGAGTTATGCTGTGACACTAGCAGCCACACAATTTTAGTCTACATTTCACACAATTGTAATGACAGCCAAGGATCAATGTCAGTAACTCTGGGTACCTAACCACCCCAAAAGCAAGGGTAAATCCAAACATTAGCAACCTCAAATTCCAAAGCCAGAGTGTAAAAGGGAAGACTAATAGTCATTTAACAAATAAGGGTATCAAGGAATAAACGGAAATTGGAAAAACTTGGAATTAAAATGTTATTTGTGTCGGGTTCAAACAGTCCACCATACCAATTGAGAAACTGCTTAAATAAAAGTGCTCATTTTTCCATAGGTGCTGAACTGGGTCTCTGTAGGATTTTTTTTGCAGTCACGGGGCCTTACATTCCATGGCATTGATATTCCAGGATGTAAAATGAAGCAGTTTCCTTAGCTACCTTTCTCTTTGTCAAAATTATTTAGTCCATTTTGATTGTGAGTTTTCTTCTTTGTTTGTAAAAAAAAACAAGAATTCACAAGGGTCTAGGCCCGAAATATCAGCCTTCCTGCTCCTTAAAATCCTACTTGGTCCGCTGTGTTCATCCAGCTCTACACCTTGTTATCTCAGATTCTCCAGCATCTGCAGTTCCTACTATATCAAGAATCCACAATGTATTTTTCTGACCACAAACGGCAAACTTTTCACAATTTTCACCAGACATCCCAAACTGTCACTTAGTCATGTAGATGTACCTCAAATATCCAGTTACCAAAACTAATATTGTACAAGCTGACCTGGTGAATAAGAAAATCCCATTTTTCTGCCATTTATGCATAGACTCAGCATATACATTGATGTCGCTTTTTGGCCACACGCATACTATGAGGGCATTAATCAGCCTAATGTTTTACCTACCAGTCCCTTATAACTGAGTGCAAGGGATCAGACAGGCGAGGCAGATTGTGTTGTGAGGGTGCCTGAGACTTTAAGACATGTCCATTGATTGAATCAGAGGCTGATCACATTTCAGATGGCAACCACCCACACCCTTGCTGGCATTTTAGCTTTACACTCGGCTTATATGTCAACCTCAGGTTTTGGAGAGATGTTTCAAGGCTTCAAAGGCCAACTAATATGCCGACATCTATGGTATCCCAAAGGAATTTTTACCTGGCCTCTCCTTGTTTCACAGTTATGAAGGTAGCTCAGATGATAGATTTTGAGGTTCAAGGTGGCAAAGTTGAGATACTTCAAGAAAAGCTGAAAAAGAATTGACCACTGATAAGTGAATTGTTGCAAACATAATTGTATTACACAGCAATCTACTTCAATACATATATGAAGGAAGGCTTACGTCTTCATCGTGTTCAGTAAAATAAGGTCCAGCTGTTTTGTTAGTTGCCATGATGACAGCGACCACCTCTTTACCATTCATTATGGGGGTAGCGAGAACACTCTTTGTTTGGTATTCAGTCAGTTCATCCACAAACGAGCTATAAATATTGGACTAATTCCCAAGAAGAAAACAAATATATGTCAACATTTTTGGAAGAAAGTGAAAGTGAGAAGATAGACAGTAAAATGGTACGAGAAAATGGATTTGCTTTTTTTTAAATGAAGCAAGCTAAATTTTTCAACCTCATGTTTGGACTTGATGACAGCTTATGTTATTTTTTAAAATCAACCTGTTAGGATGCACTTCTGGGCAGATGGGATTTGAACCTAGACCTTCTGGTTCTGAGGTAGGGACCCTATCAATGCACTACAAGAAAAATTTACTAAAGAAGGGCAAGAAGGCTCTCATTTTGGCAGCAACTCTACATCATAAAACTGATCATACAGTTTTAAAAATCCAGTCATGTAGAATAGCATATTTGATGCATTAACGTTGTTAATAATAATTCCTCACTGGTAAGGTATTTTTGCACAATCTTAAATCTTAACATGGTGCACAATCCTACGCAGTTTCTTCCAGTGTCTCTGAAAGTATTGAACAGCGAGTGCAAAAGAGCAGTCCTCTCAAAGTATTTGGTCCCCTATCCTTATGACTAAAGCCTGGTCTTTAATCAATAACCCGCCACATAGACTGGGTGAGAAAAGGTGTTGGCAATATTGCAATCAGATGTGCATTGACCAACTCTGCACATGTTTCACTGTGCTTCTGTACTCTTGTGCTCAGATACACATGATAATAAATAAAATCTGATCTGATCTGATCAACAGACCAAACATAAACTTCAGCACTAAATTGGCATTGAGACTAAAGACTTATCCATGAGCATTAATCACCATGAGGAATACTGCAAACCTCATCTATTGATTTTACATCCACACATTGAATGAACAAATTTCCCACAAAGACATTTATCATAGAATCCTTACAGTGTGGAAACAGGCCCTTCGGCCCAACAAGTTTACACCACCCCTCAGAGCATCACACCCAGAATCATCCCCCATAACCCACCTAATCTATACATCCCTGAACACTGTGGACAACTTAGCATGGCCAATCCACCTAATCAGCACATCTTTGGACTGTATGAGGAAACTAGTGCACCCAGAGGAAACCCATGCAGACACGGGGAGAATGTGCAAACTCTACACAGACAGTCACCTGAGGGTGGAATTGAACCCGGGTCCCTGGCACTGTGAGGCAGCAGTGATTACTACTGAGCCAACACACTTATTTTACTTAGTCTGAAACTCCAGAATACAGCTAAAACATCGAAGAAAGTAATCCAGTCGCTTAAATTTTGAAAAACACCATAATTGCTCTTCTTCCAAAAAAAAATCATTTGATGTACCGTACCAATTCTGGACTTTGTATTATGAAGGGAATATAGACGCTGTGAAGAAGGGGAAAAATATTGACAAGAGTGAAATCAGAACTGAGCAAGTTCTCATGAAAGACAAGCTCTCATGAAAGGCTAGGGTTTTTCTTCAGGAATGAGAAGGCTGATGGAAGACCTAATCAAAGGTTTTACAGAATGGTTTTTGATTTGGTGTAATGTTTGCCCAATTGCAGTGCAGAGGAAATACAGATACCAAGATTGCAAAGCCAAAGTTACCAATAAATCCAATGGGAATTCAGGAGAAATTCTTTTCCCGTAGCATGGTTAGAATACAGATCTCACTACCACTAATATTTGAGACAAAGAGTATCAATATATTTAACAGGAAGATAGATACAGATATAAGGGAGAAAGGAATGAAATGATTGAGTTGAAGTGAGGTGAAGACAAGTGGGAGAAAGCTCATGGGAGCATAAGCATGAACTTGGTTTAATGGGACTGAATAGTGGGCTTCTTGTGCCATACATTCTATTTCTGCTACAAAATATTTATTCTTTTCCATAACAAGCTTTAAGGGCAGCCAGCCATCCTACAATAGCCTGAATGTCTGGGCACAGAGCCTCATGATTCTCTTATTGCTCGAGATGCTGATGGAAGCATGCAAACATATTTTAATAAAAAGACCTTGTGTAGTAGAATGAGGCCAGCGAATGGTTTTCAACACGTGTAGTGCAAGGTACAGAACAGTCAATATAAACTCTATTAACTAGACTATATTAACTTCCTCAATGTAGGAGAACACTAGTTTATTGTACATTCAATTTGGATTCTAATACACTACACAATCACACAACTAAATGTAATACATACATCATCAATCATCAAACACAGTACACCATATTCTTCCACAATCAAGCATTGTTCTGCATGCCAAAATATATTCTTTGCAAGACATAGAAAGGTGTAGAGCTGGATGAACACAGCAGACCAAGCAGCATCAGAGGAGCAGGAAGGCTGACGTGTCAGACCTAGACCCTTTTTCAGAAATGGGGGAGGGGTAAAGGGTTCTGAAATAAATAGGGAGAGAGGGGGAGGCGGATGGAAGATGGATGGAGGAGAAGATAGGTGGAGAGGAGACAGACAGGTCACAGAGGCGGGAATGGAGTCAGTAAAGGTGAGTGTAGGTGGGGAGGTAGGGAGGAGGTAGGTCAGTCCAGGGAGGTCAGACAGGTCAAGGGGGTGGGATGAAGTTAGTAGGTAGGAGATGACGGTTGGGCTTGAGGTGGGAGGAGGGGAGGGGTGGGAGGAAGGACAGGTTGGGGGGGCAAATGAGCTGGGCTGGCTTTGGGATGTGGTAGAGGGAGGGGAGATTTTGAAGCTTGTGAAGTCCACATTGATATCATTGGCCTGCAGGGTTCCCAAGCAGAATATGAGTTGCTGTTCCTGCAACCTTCGGGTGGCGTCATTGTGGGACTGCAGGAGGCCCAAGATGAACAGGTCATCTGAGGAATGGGAGGGGGATTTAAAATGGTTCGCGACTGGGAGGTGCAGTTGTTTACTGTGAACTGAGCATAGGTGTTCTGTAATGCAGCCTCTAAGCCTTCACTTGGTTTCCCCGATGTAGAGGAGGCCACAATGGGAACAGCGGGATGCAGTATACCACATTAGCAGATGGGCAGGTGAACGTCCTCTTGGGGCCTGGGATGGGGGTGAGGGAGGAGGTGTGAGGGGCAGGTGTAGCACTTCCTGCAGTTGCAGGGAAAAGTGCTGGGTGTGGTGAGGCTGGAGGGGAGTGTGGAGCCGACAAGGGAGTCAGGGAGAGAGTGGTTCATCTGGAAAGCAGATATGGGTGGGGAGGGAAAATTGTCTTTGGCGGTGGGGTTGGATTGCAGATGGCAGAAGTGTTGGAGGATGTTGCGTTGGATCTGGATGTTGGTGGGGTGGTATGTGAGGACGAGGGGGTTTCTGTTCTGGTTGTTATTGCAGGGAGGAGGTATGAGGAATGAGTTGCGGGAAATGCGGGAGACAAGGTCAAGGGCATTCCTGACCAGTGAGGCGGTGGGGGGCATGGAGTTACAATCCTTGAAAAATGAGGACATCTGAAATGTACAGGAATGGAATGCCTCATCCTGAGAGCAGATGCTGTGGAGGTGATGGAATTGGGAATAGGGGATGGCATTTTTGCAGGAGGGTGGGTGAGAGAAGGTGTATTCTAGGTAGCTGTGGGAGTCAGTAGGCTTGAAATGGACATCAGTTTCTCGGTGGTTGCCTGAAATGGAGACAGAGACGTCCAGGAAGGAGAGAGAGGTATCAGAGATGGTCCAGGTGAACTTAAGGTTGGGGTGGAAGGTGTCGGTGAAGTGGATGAACTGTTCGAACTCCTCGTGGTGCCAATACTGTCATCAATGTAACGGAGGAAGAGGTGGGGGATAGAGCCAGTGTAGGTACGGAAGAGGGATTGTTCCACGTAACCTACAAAGTCTGGCTCCTTAAATGAACAGGTACTCTTGATAAACTGTCAAAAACTATATATGTAAAAGACTGGAAGTTTACTGCATTATCACAATCTCTACAATGTTCGAGTAGTCAGTTGAGGGTGCTGGTGAGAAGACACTCTGCCAGTAAGTTTTATTTAAGGCAAAGTTGCATTAAGTGATTTATGCTGCAAAGCAGTTATGTATATACCCCTTGTATTATGTTTCTATTACTCAATGTTTTCACATTGATAATTTGTAGCTCATGATCAACTGAAATATTTGATCAACTATTCCTGGTCCCATAGTGGCCAGTAAATAAGAGGTTTGTCGCTAGCAGAAAACCAGAATGCTTTATATTATCACATTACCAAACAGAATGCACATATCAGACTATCAAACATAATTCGCCAAATCAGAAACATAATTCACAATACCAAACTCATTACACCATGCCAAACTACAAAACAGATTATACTGTACCACCACAATACATATAGCAACACACCACATTACTTCTATTGATTTCGGGGCTGTAGCATCACTGACGAGATCAGTGCTTAATTTCCAGCCCTATTTACCCTTGAGAAGAAGGTGGTGAGTTTTAGGTATCCCACAATGATTTTCGAGAAAGAGTTCCAAGATTTTGACTCAGTGACAGGGGATGGTGATGTATTTCCAAGTCAGGATGGTGAGATGCTTGGAGGGGAACTTTGCAGGCAATGGTGTTCCCATGTATCTGCTGTCCTTGTCCTTCTAGATGGAAGTATTTATAGGTTTGCAAGTATTTATAGGTTTGGAAGGTGCTGTCCATGGTGAATGGGTGAATTTCTGCAATACATCTTGTATATAATACACTCTGCTGTTATGCATTCGCAGTGTAGCAACTGAATATTTGTTTATCTGGTGCCAATTGATTGGATAATTTGCACTGGATGGTGCCAAGCTTCTTGAAAATTGTTGGAACTGCACTCATCAGGCAAGTGGGAGTATTCCATCACACGCCTGACTTGTACCTTGTAGATGGTGTACAGGCTTTGGGGATTTAGAAGGGGTGTTACTCATTGTAAGTTTTCTAACCCCAAGTCTGCTCTTGCAACCATGGCATTTATAGGACTAAGCCAGTTCTGTATCTGGTCAAGATATTGATAGTGGATGATTCAACAATTGTAATGCCATTGAATGTCAAAAGGTGAAGGTTAAACTGCCTCTTGTTGGAGATGGTCATTGTCTGGCACTTGTAAGGCACTTGCCACTTGTCAGCCCAAAACATAGTTGGTCTTGCTGCATTTGGACATGGACTACTTCAGTATCTGAGGAACCATGAATGATGCTGAACACTGTGCAATCATCCCTGAACATTCACACTTCTGAGTTTACGAATAGAGGGAAGGTTATTAATGAAACACCTGAAGATGGCTCTGCCTAAGGACTGCTTGCCATGATCTACTGGAAATGAGATGACTGACCCCTAACAACCGCAAATATTTTCTTTTGTTATCGGTATTTATTCAAATCTCTAGAGAGCTTTCTCATGATTCCCATCGACTCCAGTGGTTTCTCAACACCACAGTTGGTCAAATGCAGCCTTGGTGTCAAAGGCAGTTATTCAGACCTCACCTCTGGAGTTTGACTCATGTCCATACTTGGAGCAACACTGTACTGAGGTCAGAAGCTGAGTGTTCCAAACTGAGCATCACTGAGCAGGTTAATGCCAAGCAAGTGCTGTTTGATGGCAGTGTTGATGACACCAACCATCTGTTCACTGATAATTGAGAGTAGACTGACTGGCATATTTGTGGAGCCTCTTCCTCCAGTGAGTTGTTTAATTGTCCGCACCATTCATGATTGGATGCGGCAGGCTTGCAAAGCTTAGATCTGAGCCATTGGCTGTGGAATCACATTAGCACTGTCTATCACTCGCTGCTTACTGCATTTGGCATGCAAGTTTCACCTGTTTGAAGCTTAACCAGTTTGATACCTCATTAATAAATATGCTCAATGCTGCTCTTGACATGCCCTCCTGCACTCTCCATTGGCCAAGGTTGATCCCTGAGTTTGATGGTAATCGTAGAGTTGGGGAATATGCCGGACCATGAGGTTACAGATTGTGTTGCTGCTGCTGATGGCCCGCAGTATCTTGCAGATACCCAGGCTTGAGTTGCTTGGATTTTCTTGAGGTCTGTCCGATTTAGCACATTGATATTGGCAAACAACATTATTAATAAGAAGTGGGGGACTTCACCTTCACAATGATTCTGTGGTGGGTCACTGCATCTGATACAGTACTAGAACCATGCATCTGCAGGCAGGCAGGTTGGTGATGTCGAGGTCAACTATGTTTTTCCCTCATGTCAATTCCTTCACCACCTGGCACAGACCCAGACTCACTGCTTGCCACCTTCAGTGCTTCTTCCAAGTGGTGTTCAACATGGGGGAATAGTGATTCATTAGCTGAGGGCATTGCTGGTATGTAGTATTCAGCAGGAGATTCCCTTGCCCATATTTTATCTGATGCAATGTGTCTTCATGACTTCCAGAGTTAATGTTAAGGGCAACTCCCGTCTAAGGGTATAGCACTCTGCTGCCACCTCTGCTGCGCCGGTTCTGCCAGTGGGACAGAAATGTTTTCTGGGATATTGTATTTGAGGAACAACTCTACAAGTATAAATGTCAGGCCACTGTTGGGAGGCAGATCTTGCTATTTTAACACTTGTCCTAGAATGCTGGTAAGAAGGGCTTTGCAGGGTCAACAGGGATGGATTTGCTGTTGTTGTTCCCATGCTCAGGTCACACCAACAAACACAATACAGCACATCGTAAAATGTAGAATCCCTACAGTGATGCAGGCCATTTGGCCCATTGAGTCCAGACTAGCCCTCTGAGGGGCGCCCACCCAGACCTACCCCCTTACACTATCCTTGTAACCCTGCATTTGCCATGGCTAATCCACCTAGCCTGCACGTGCCTGGGTACTACAGGCGAATCCAGCATGGCCAACCCAACTAACCTGCACAACTTTGAACTGTGAGAGGAAATCGGAGCACCTGAAGGAAATCCATGAAGACACAGGAAGAATGTGCAAATACAGACAGCCACCCAAAGTTGGAATCAAACCTGGGTCCCTTATGTGGCGAGACAGCAGTGCTAACCACTGAGCTACCATGCTGCCCAAAATCTCCTAACTGGTAGACTGATGCCACCATGATCAAACATAATACACCACGCCTTAGAACCCTTAATACTTCTGCACTGAGAACACAAAAATTAGAGGTTATTGCTGCTCATCAAAATGAAAGACTGAAATGGGAAGCCATTTTAGTACAGATACAAAAAATCAGAAGATGGGATAGTTTAAAAGATTATCTAAGGGATCTTCTAGTGACATTCACATGGGAAAAATGAATTTATGGAAATAAGAAATTCCAATAATGAAGCAGCCCTTATTGATCTCTTTCTTAAAATCCAAAAACAGAAATTAACTTAATCTCTTTTGTACATTGATAATTACACATTTACTGGCACTTTTCCACAGGAATGGGCTCCTCTGTAAACAACAACCCATTGTGCCATTTCTCCTGACATGTGTCAGGTGGAATTTCTGGCATTTCCGAGCTAGGTATCAATCAGTTCAATCAAGAATAAAGCCTTCTATTTCCCACTGATCTTCAACAGTCAGCAAGTGTCTCATTGTCAGCATCCTGAGTATTGACATTGGGTTAACTGGCCAATTGTAACAATGCGATGCCCACAGGATCTGCGCAAAAGCTAATGTATGGTCAGTGGTTCACATCCTAAACCCTTAAACCCTCCTCACTATCTGGAAGGTTCACTTCGGAGTTCTTGTTGGAATACTCACCACTCAGTTTTAGGAGTAACAGCCACAGCAATGCTTGTGGAACACTGAACCACAAAGAACTTAAAATTAACTTAGTTAATGCCCGAACCTTGGAACTGAATTACTGATGGACTGTACTGTAGTAAAGTATGTGCAGTGTATAGGATCTACTGAAGAAATTCACTTTGAGGGTACCTCTCTGCTCTATGATCGCCACCAATAAGTAGAATAAGGCAGTTATGTAATGAGAATATCATCACCCTCAGGTCATATATCATCACTCAACCAGCACACTGGAACTCATGATATTTTCGAGCTAAATCAAAAGCGAATGACAAGCAGAAGGCTTTAGTAACAGACACCTAGGTTGACCAAGAAAGACAACCTCATCAGAGTCACCCCCCATCTCAAAAAACAAATAATTAAATGGCATTACCATGACTATCAACATTCTGGGGGTTAACATTGATGAGAAAATGAACCAGGGCAGACTTAAAGAAATACTACTACCATGAAAGCAAGTCAGAGGCTAAAATTCGTAAGCAACTAATTCACTTCCTGGCTCCCCAAAGTCCACCACCTATAAGGTATAAATCAGAAGGGTGATGGAATACTCTCTATATCTAGGTGAGTATAGCTTCAACAACACTCAAGAAGTTTAACACCACCTAAGTCAGGGCAGCCCACTCGACCGTCATCCTATCCACCAACACCGACTCCCTCCACCACCAGAGCACTATAACAACAGTTTGTACCACTTACAAGATGTACCACAGCAACTCACCAAGGCTTCTTCAATAGCATCAGCCAATCATCAACATCTACCATCTAGATTGTCAAGGATAGTTGAAGCCCCAGCGGTATCTCTACCTGTAAGTGCCCTCCAAGTAACACGTCATCTTCAACTGAAACTCTATTGCCATTCCTCTACTGTCACTGCATTAACATCCTGGGACTCCCTTCCTTATAGCACTGTGTGTGTGTGCACCTATTCCCAGTTGACAGTAACCATTCAAAATAAAAGATTTGAGAAGGTGACCAAACAGGTAGATGAGAGTAAACCGGTTGATGTGGGCGTTCGATAAGGTTCCCCACAATAGGCTATTGCACAAAATGCGGAGGAATGGAATTGTGGGAGATATAGCAGTTTGGATCGGAAATTGGCTTGCTGAAAGAAGACAGAGGGTGGTAGTTGATGGGAAATGTTCATCCTGGAGACCATTTACTAGTGGTGTACCGCAAGGGTCGGTGTTGGGTCCACTGCTGTTTGTCATTTTTATAAATGACCAGGATGAGGGCGCAGAAGCATGGGTTAGTAAATTTGCAGACAACACTAAGGTCGGTGGAGTTGTGGATAGTGACAAAGGATGCTGTAGGTTGCAGAGAGACATAGATAAGCTGCAGAGCTGGGCTGAGAGGTGGCAAATGGAGTTTAATGCAGACAAGTATGAGGTGATGCACTTTGTTCGGAGTAACCGGAAGGCAAAGTACTGGGCTAATGGTAAGATTCTTAGTAGTGTAGATGAGCAGAGAGATCTCGGTGTCCATGTACACAGATCCTTGAAAGTTGCCACCCAGGTTGACAGGGCTGTTAAGAAGGCGTACAGTGTTTTAGCTTTTATTAATAGAGGGATTGAGTTCCGGAACCAAGCTGTTATGGTGAAGCTGTACAAAACTGTGGTGCGGCCGCACTTGGAGTATTGTGTACAGTTCTGGTCACCGCATTATAAGAAGGATGTGGAAGCTTTGGAAAGGGTGCAGAGGAGATTTACTAGGATGTTGCCTGGTATGGAGGGAAGGTCTTACGAGGAAAGGCTGAGGGACTTGAGGCTGTTTTCATTAGAGAGAAGAAGGTTGAGAGGTGACTTAATTGAAACACATAAAATAATCAGAGGGTTAGATAGGGTGGATAGGGAGAGCCTTTCTCCTAGGATGGTGACGGCGAGCACGAGGGGGCATAGCTTTAAATTGAGGGGTGAAAGATATAGGACAGATGTCAGAGGTAGTTTCTTTACTCAGAGAGTAGTAAGGGAATGGAATGCTTTGCCTGTAATGGTAGTAGATTCGCCAACTTTAGGTACATTTAAGTCGTCATTGGATAAGCATATGGACGTACATGGAATAGTGTAGGTTAGATGGGCTTGAGCTCGGTATGACAAGTCGGCACAACATCAAGGGCCGAAGGGCCTGTACTGTGCTGTAATGTTCTATGTTCTATGTTCTATATACACAAGGAGACAATAAGGACTGCAGATGCTGGAAGTCAGAGTCTGTAGGTGTGAGGCTGGAAATGCACAGCAGATCAGAGAGCATCAGAGAAGCAGGAAAGTCAATGTTTCTGGCTGAAACCCCTCTTCAGCCCAAAATGTTGACTTTCCTGCTCCTCTGATGCTGTCTGACCTGTTGTGTTTTTCCATCCTAACATCTACAGACTTATACACAAGGATCTTAGTATCAGCCCAAATGTCACAACCATTGAAGATTTAGGTCTCCTCAGGTGGTGGTCACAGATTGGACGCAATGTCGAATTTCCGCATCAATGTCAGCTTTAGATGAGAGGTAGCTTACCAGGCAGGCAAAGGCAAAGGATTTCTCCTTTGATTTTAAGAGAGGGATGGACCGGGATTTGACCCAGGATAGGCTGGTAAAGGATTTGATTCTGCATGTAGTTGAGGCTGATACCAATTCTTTGGTACGCTTCTGCAAAAGTGTGAAGTGAGGTTTGAAGGTGCTCTTGTGAGAGAACAGAGATGATGTTATTTGCGTACTGAAGTTCCACAAGGGATGCTGATGTTGTTTACTTGTTTCTTTAAAATGCTACTAAAGCTTTATTTAAGTAGCATAGGTTAAAGGTTCAGCAGGGAAATGTGGGAAAAGAAAGCAGCTACACTAATTAAAACTAAATATTAGACAACCTGAATTGAATTTGAAAAGAATAATATGTGAACACCGAGTCAAGAGATATGAAGCTGGAAAAGTACAGCAGGTCAGACACCTTCTGAGGAGCATGAAAGTCAACATTTTGGGCCATCAGTCCTGAGAACAGGTCTCAGTCTAAAACGTTGGCTTTTCTGCTCCTTGGATGCTGTCAGCCTGTTTTGCTTTTCCAGCTTCACAACTATTGACAATAACTGAGCACAGTTGGAATACTGGGAATGTGTTCGTGGCCACAAAAAACAAAAGGGCCTCGTATGGTGATTTGATCAGAAACGTAGATGAAGACAAAGCATGGCAGAAGAATTAGTCAAGCAGTTTGTATCGAGAGCTGAAGGAGGATGTGTGTACATAGATTGTTATTCAGAGGAAAATTTTGGAAATGCTAGAGGTCAGTGCTAATATCTGCACATTACAAATGCATTGTGTGAGGAGCAGGGTAGCACATGATGTAGATTAGGTCATTAGGATTCTGCAGGCCAAAGCTAATCAAGTAGCAGGTTTCAGTTTAATACAATTTAAGAAGCATTAAAGGATCTGTGTGAAGTATCATGGCCTTGTTTAGAGACAAACATGGTAATTTATGTTGCTTCTCTTTTTGCATTCCTTCACATTCCAGTTGTAGTCACAGACACAGTTGTGCAGCATTCAGGGACATAAAGGTAATGTTGTCATTGTTCTACCAGACTATAGGGCTGCTCTTTTCTTATTGACAGCCAACTGGTAGTGGTTAACCTGAGGGCCTCTATGCCTCAGGTGAGGGGTAAGGTTGAGAAGGTGGGACCTTCATGGTAGCCTCAGCCAATGCGGAAATTGAATCTATGCTATCACACAGCCATATAGGGACATGCTATCATATTGATGGACTTAAGTTAATATGACAGGAAGGGAGTCTTGGGATACAGTATCGTCCACTTCTGAAAGCTCTAAGTGAAGTAATAGAGAGCTATGTCAAAGTGAACTTGCTCCTGAGTCACATGGGTGGGTCTGTTTATTGTAAAGGTAGCAATTGGGTTATAAGACCTTGTCTGAAAGTGTTTACCCTTTGACCCCAAAGAGGATGCTTCGGACTGTTCAGAAGACAGCTAGAGAAGGGCAACGAAGATAATTATGACCTAAGTGCTATGATCTAACAGGAATAATGGAAACTTGTGCTGAGTGTCCAAGCATTTTATTGTACTTTTGTGTAGGCAGCTAATACTAGGTAAGCTTGTATCTCAGAATATGCCACTTTCCTATTTGCCATTCTGATTTCAATTTTTCATGTATAGATACAAAGTTTGGGCCTTCGGTTTTTGGAAGTTAAATCCTAAATTAATCGAACATTCATCCCTCCAGATGAAACTCTTGGTGACAGGGAATGAACTATATTAGGTTCTGAAAAGATTTTAACATAGATTAAAGGCATTGATAATTAGGTGTATTTATATCATGGTTGCATGGATAGGGCTTGACTGAAAAATATACAAAAGTTTGTTTGATGCAAAAATACTCATCAAGTTGCAGACAGTTAATAGTGTTTTGAAAATTCTTTGAAACTGTACATTGGCTGTGTTGTATTCCAATGTCATTGTAACAAAGGATCTTACTGACAATACTCAGAAATTATTCACTCATTTAGAAACTGGTATTTTCACTGCCTCTGGTAAGTTTTTCAACTTAACACCTGGACAGAAAATCACACTAACTTCACAATAGCTTCAAAATGTACTCACTTGTAGGAGCATGAAGCAGCTCTCCAAATCATTTGCTTTAACAGGGCAATTAGACGATACAGAACAAATTTGTATTGGATTGTTACCAGATGGTAACTTTCATTTTCAGCTAACCAAAGCAATAGTAGATTCACTGCCATCTATTACACATTGCTGCTTGTTTTCTGTTTTCACTACCATCTATCACTCTCAAAGATCTGGTGCAGGCACAATAAGCTAAACAGTCATTTTTGCATGATAATATCCTGTGAATCTATGACCTGTTACTGCTAGTTTTGTGTCCCTACTAGAAATGTAAATTACCCTCACTTATCTAACATTAACTGAGACATGTCAACTTATCAGTTTATTATCCTAGGCCTTTTCTACTTTGCAGCACATCATTAAGGAACACGATCCTTATTTTATTGACACTGCATTATGTATTGTAATTAAATATAGATGGTTAAATGATGACTGTAACAAACAAAGGCAATGTTGTCATAGTCATTACAATTGTCGGTCTAGGGGTCCGATTCTCACTTTGGAGATTGTGGACTGTGGAGATGCAAGAGGTAACCGGTTCAAATCGCAGACTAGCCCTGATTGCTTCTTTAGGTGGCAAGGTGGCTCAGTGATTAGCACTGCTGCCTCACAGCACTAGGGACCTGGATTCAATTCTGCCCTCAGGTGACTGTCTGTGTGAAGTTTGCACATTCTGCGTTGGTTTCCTCCCACCAGTCCAAAGATGTGCAGGCTCGGTGGATTGACTATCCTAAATTGCCCATAGTGTTCAGGGATGTGTAGATGATGTGGATTACAAGGATGGGTCTTGGTGAAATGCTCCAAGGGGCGGCGTGGACTTGTTAGGCCAAAGAGCCTGTTTCCATACTGTAGGGATTCTATGAAAAAAAACACAGGAGGCTATTCAGCCCATCAACTGCATGTCAGATTTCTGTAGGACAATCCAGACATCCCCATTTCCAAAGATCTGAAAATTAATTTCCTTCAAGTGTCTATCCAACCTTCTTTTGAAATCATCAATTAACTCAACTTGCACATCCTCATAGGCAAGTTCCAGGTTATTTCAACTGAGCATCTACAAAAGTTCTTCCTCACATCATTTCTCCTCTCCAAAGCTGTTAAGTTGGGTTCCCCTGGTAGTCATACCATCAGCAAAGGGAACAGCTTTTATTGTCTACTTTGTCTAAATCTGAAAATAATTGCATATGCCCCAAGCAATTTTTCAGATTTTGTTTCATATATTGTCATGCTGCAGCAGCATTGAGAATAATTTGGTTACAGAAGAATGGTTCAGTTTTCCTTATTGCAATCATTTGTCAGTGACAAAAGGTATAGGTTACAGGTGTGGATAGATCATTCAATTCCAATACAAACACGGTATGTGATTCTTTTTCTATAATTTGGTTGATTGGTCGTGTTTTGAACTCAAGAGGCAAGTATTTAAATCTTGTTGACCTTGATACCTGTTACAAACATTTTTGATTTTCATCTTCTCATCTGCTTTTATATCAATGAGTTCAAGGATGCGTTGAAGATGCTCGAGTTTACATGGACCTCCAAATGGCAAATAAATTTAGTTAAGAAGAAACATGTTGTTTACTAGGTCAAAAATTAAATCACAGGCTTGTTTGGACATTGCAATCAGTCTTAAGAAGAAAATAATTTTATTCAATTACTGTTAAATACATGCAATTATTATCAAATGTTTAAGTTTCTGTTCCTAGTTGTTTATTCTGATTTAATTTATGAATACGGTTAGCATATATGCAGGAATTTCTCCAGTGTACCCCAATGTGAAAGGCAGTACAGAAAGATACTCAAAATGGAGTTTTCAGGGAACCAATGGAGATCCTACAGGAATTCCAAACGTCAAAGCCTCAATCACAGTCTGATGTAACATGATTCTACCACCTTCTGACAGAGGATAGACGTAGTGATAGAAGCAATACCCGAGATAATTTGAATAGGAGTTCCCTGCTTGTTGTCTTGTTATACTGGGAGCCAAGGCTTTGCAAGTACGCTGAAACATAAAAAAAGCATAAAATAGATCTAAGCTGATAAAGATGAAAGACAGCTGTAAGCTTGTCTACGTAGCATAATTCTTGTCTCTGAATCATAATCTTAGTGATTTATGTTCTGCTTCACAATTTGAGCACTTAAATTCAAGTGCACTGCTGGGGGTGTGGTGTATTAATCAACATGCTGTTTTTCAGAGGAGTTGTTAATTTGGCAGTTTGGGTGGATGTAGAAATGTCCCACAGCACTACGTTGAAGAGGAATAGGAGCATGATAAGCCAATTCAATCTTTATCCCTCAATTAACATCACATCACCTTCCTGTTTTTTGGGTGCTTGCTCTGCACACACTGGCTGCCATGTTTCCTGCGTTACAAAGGAGGTGGTCCTTCAAAAATTACTTAATCAGCTGTAAAAGTGCTTTGATACAGTTTGTGGTTGTGAAAAGTCAAATAAATGCAAATAAATTCCTGTTATTCACACAGTATACCTTTATGTGAATTCGTAAGCCTTCTGCTTCGGAGGAGTTGAGCTTAGATATTCAAGTTGAATGGAATTAATAAGATTTAACCTGAAAAGGTAATCTCAGATATGATAACCAGGTCACAGGATTACATCAAGAGGATTTAAATCATCTTCAAGCACATATTTGAAAACAACAGTTGGAATATCATCTCGAAATGCACATGCTACTATCAGTTTAGTTGTCAGATATGTGAAAAATGGCACAGTTTGGCTGTGAGGAGGCAAGTGACAAGTTAAAGTGAATTAAAATTAGTTGTCAGGTCATGGCTAAACCAAAATGTAGATATATCTGGAGCAACTGCAGGCCATTGTGAATGATGTGCTAGAGTTCTTCTTTAACATTTAGGTGGCACCAACTCATCCAGCACACCAAGTCTCATTCATCCATTATTCCTTTGTCTGCTGACCTGCCTTCGCTCCTATTGGATCATTATCACATCCTCATTCAAAATCCACCTACCTCTTCAACCTCCTCCAATTTGCAAACTACAAGAATTCTATGTTCCTCCAACCACAGCTTCTTGTAAATCGACTTCTAACTTCTTCTCTCACTATTGAAGGTGGCCCTTCAGTAGTCTACATCCTACACTCTTGGAAAGTTAGGTTGTGTCAGCAACAAACAGAATGTTGCCAAAACTCAGCAGGTCTGGCTAACATCTGCGGAGAGACTCTCAAACTGACACGGGTGACAAAAGCAATCACCACAAAACAACGGCCTCCCATTTCATAGAATCCCTACAGTGTGGAAACAGGGCCTTCAGCCCAATAAGCCCACACCGAATCTCAGAGCATCCCACCCAGACCCATCCCCCTACAACCCACCTAATGTACACATCCCTGAACACTGTGGGCAGTTTAGCATGGCCAATCCACCTAACCTACACATCTTTGGACAGTGGGAGGAAACTGGAGCACCTGAAGGAAACCCACACAGACACAGGGACTATGTGCAAACTCCACACAGACAGTTGCCCGAGGGTGGAATCAAACCCGGGTCCCTGGTACTGTGAGGCAGCAGTGTTAACCACTGAGCTACCCCAAATGTGTTTCAATGTGTTAAATGAAATATAGAATTTAAAGACAGTATTATTGTGAATGCCCAAGGAAGTACCACAGTGTTGTTAATTCATCTAGTTCATGAGTGTCCTTTAGGAGATGAAATCAGCTGTTCTAACTCAGTCTGGTTTATATGTGACTTCTGACCCACATGGCTCTCAACTGGTCTCTGAAATTACATAGCAAGCTATTTTGGTCATGTTCAGTAAAGTGGCACATCACTGTCTTCAACAGCAGTTAAGGATGGGTAATAAATGCTAGCCTTATTAGTGACCTTCACGTCCTGCAAATGGTTAAAACAAATATTCTTCAAAAGACTTTCCCAGTCTTCAGTGCTCTTACAATCACACACACACACACACACACACCATTCTAACTCTAAACATATGAAGCCATTGATATTTCATTCCCTTCAAACAGAATCCACAATTTAAATATACAATTAGTGAAGTTAAATCTTAATTCCACCTGTCACATTGAACAGGATAATCCTATTGAATCAACTGGCTCTGGCAGGCAAAAATCTTGCCACGTATAAAATGAAGTCTTCAAAAGCAAGTAACCTTTTGAATAATCTTTTACAGAATTGAAGATGGTTCTAATATTTACCTTGTGAACATGTTCATAAACTTACCTCAGTGACATTCTGGACATTTATAGTTTTCTTGCTCTGTGCAACACTTCCTA
The DNA here is from genome assembly GCF_030684315.1 of Stegostoma tigrinum. Classification (NCBI taxonomy): domain Eukaryota; kingdom Metazoa; phylum Chordata; class Chondrichthyes; order Orectolobiformes; family Stegostomatidae; genus Stegostoma; species Stegostoma tigrinum. Next base: position 15,795,524 of record NC_081354.1, read on the forward strand.
CGATCCCCATATCCAATGGGAAAACTATCTCGTGGTCTGGATGAACAAGGCAATCTTCCATGACAGCATCCTTGTGAATATTGAACAGTCTGGTGGCTAACTCTCCTGTACCATTTCTTTGCCGGTACATAAACAGACTCATTCGGTCGGCGTGGATCAGGAAACTAAGCCTCCGTAAAGTTTTAAACACCACCTTTTCCATGTTTATGCTCTCCTGCATATCTCGGATAAGCTCAAAGAGAATTTCACTCTCCTCGACCTGACCCATCTCCCTGAACGTTGAGATATCAGCACCGATGTCAGTCCTTGACATCACTTGAGCCACAGTTTCTGGCCGAAGCTCCTTCTCAAAGTATTGCTTGGCAAACTCCGGATTGGAGTCCAGAAATTTTTCTGCGATTTCTCTATTCATGTTGATGACTGTTCAAAAGAGCGTAGCACTAATTCTGATGAATTCAATTGACTGAAGAACAGTCAACTTTCCTGCTCCTCTGATGCTGCGTTCCTCCAGCTCCAGAGTGTTGTAAATGTTACATACCAGGTTTGCTATATCTGCACTGAAGCCAGCTCATTGTAGGGCATCTGCAACTGTTGAGACTGCTTCGCTCCTGTTCTACAGTCAGCAAAGTATTTTCCTAATACTGTTGAAGGTGAACCGCTGATGCGTGGAGATTGTACTAGAGAAACCTGATCAAGTCTCATGTGACACAGTAACAGCCAGTCCCATTCCTGTGTTACTGTCTCTTACCAGATTTGTATGTAGAGAAGATCCTTTTCAAGATAACTAATTCAGAGCAGCATTTATACTGTGACAGTGGAGGTAAATCTTAGCTATTAAACTATCTCCACATTCCTGTTATTTTGGGTACTGGTGTTTCAAATCATAGTACAGATAAAACATTTATGGTCAAGTGTGCGATGGTGTTTTCCATTTGCAGAGAAACCTTTTTCTATTGTTTAAAAAAAGCACAAAAAAAATTTACATTTAGTTCTAACTAACAGATTGCAAAGCTAATACTTAGGTATTGTCAAATTTAATACACATTGTCCTGTTAACTCACTGAGAGCAGCATGTGCCTCAGCTGAGAATCTCCCCCCAAAGTATTGACAGGCTATTTACCATAACCTCCTAATAGGGCTCTCATGGTGTACTGGTAGTAGTCCTACTTTTAAGCCAGGAGGCCTGGGTTCAAGCCCCACCTGTGCCAGAGGTGTATAATAGACAGGTGGCCTCAAACATAGGTTATAACCTAACAATTTTAATCCCTTCAAGTGTCTGAATTAACTCCTCTTTTACTATGACTTAGGCAGCATCTTCTTCCTTACTAAAAAGATGAAAAGTATTCATTTAACACCTCAGCTACACCACCTCCTTCAAATTAGCCCACTCATTACCCTATACTGTTTAGATGGCTAGAGAAGACTTTGGATTCCCTCGTTCTAGTTTAGCTGTTAGTCTCTTACTTGCTTTCCTCAATTCCCCTCTAAACCATCTATAATTAGCCTGGCTGTCAGCTGTGTCATCTACTTACATCCAACCTGAACACACTTAGAATCAGAATCCCTGCAGTGTGGAAGCAGGCCGTTCAGCCCCTCAAGTCCATCTGAAGGGCATCCCACCCAGGCCCTACCCTATATTTCCCCCAATGGCTAACTCCTCTAGCCTCCACACCATGGACAAATTGGCCTTGCCAATTCACCTAAGTTGCACATCTTTGGACTGTAGGAGGAAACCCACATAGATATAGGAAGGACGTGCAAGCTCCAGAGTTGCTTGTGGAATTGAACCCAGGTTCCTGGACGGTCAGGCAGCAGCAAGCCACCCTGCCTCATCTTGATTTTTTTTTTCAAAAAAAAAACTTTCACAATGCAGGGAGTTCTGGAATTGTTTGCCTTCCCCTTTCCAATAAGGTATCCTGACTGTACTTGAAACTGCTCCTTTAAAGTCAACACACCATTCACTTACAGGTTTGCTCTTTCCAATTTAAATCAGTGCCAATTTCGGGGGGGGGGGGGGGGGGGGGGGGTTGTGAAGAGGGAAAGGAGTGTGGATCTGGCATTCTCCAAGCTAGTTATTCTGACCTTGGATTTCTGTTTTTTTTTGAAGCCAAGCTAAATCATTTGCTACATAACCACTGCCTAACATGTTCCCAAGGACTAATTCCATCAACACATCTGTTCTCATTAGGCTGGAAAAATTAACATCCTAGGAATTCTTGCCCCTCTCTGCCCTTTCCACTACTGTCCCAGTCTATAACTGGTTAAAAGTTTCCCCCATCCCTTATAAAGGAGTCTGTAATTCTTTAGCAATTATGTTCCTCCACATTTCCCTCAGACTACACTGAGCAGGCATTAAATTGACTATTATAAGTCTTAAAAGTAATACAAATTAAACTATTGCCAGTGTGCTTGTGGCATGGTGGTAGTGTCTCCAACTCTGAGACAGGAGGCCCAGATTCAACTCCCACATACTCTAGAAGTGTCCAATAGTATTTCTGAAGAGGTTGGTTAGAAAATATCAGCGACTGCACCTTATATTGCCAGTTTCAGTTTAGGTAGTGGGCCACTTGTTGGAATGCAAGCGGTAGAATCTGAGAAATGGAGACATATCGTGGAAGGGGTGAAGCTCCTGAAGTAAGAGTTCAAGAAGGTGCTCACTCATGAAAGTGTTAAGACGTATCTTAAAAAGGAAAAAAGGTCATGGCAGGAAGGAACACCTAGAGCAGGAGCATCAGCACAAACTACGCCCACAGATTTGGAGCGATGGCTTCCTGTGCCTCAAACAAGGGTATTTAAAGGAAGGTTGATATATTTACATATTAATCGGTAATAAAAGTTAAACACAAACTTTGTAAGCTAAATTTAGGTTGATCAATGCGACTGCATTTATGTCTTTTACAATACATATTTTAAAATCTTTCAAAACACAAATCTTTCCCTTCTAAATGAACTGGAGTCAGGACTTGCATCAAAATGAAAAAACATTAGATCTATAGAGGAAATAGCAAAATGTATTTTATTACCAGAGTTTGTACAATTTTTATTGTTACTTTTCTTCATTTTTGTCAGTGGCACTTTGCTGTTGCCTTCCATGCTCAGGGCATAGTGAGTGGTCAGGATCTGAGGTCTACCTCAGACAGACCAGGAATCAAACTTACACTGTCATTTTGATTCACATGCTGGCCAGCTAACTTAACATCATCCATGTTACTCCTGTATGATTGTGATATTTTACAAATTATCACTAAGCATTTATGCTGACTTGAAGTGTTATAGTTATTGATTGGATTGAATTTGACCTACATAAAAATACCACCCATGAGCAAAAAGAATTAATCTTATTGTCTATTTAAAGCTCAAGGTTTGTTCTTTCAGTTAAGAAGTTGATTTAAAAGGAGAAAATGTAAAATATTAAATGAGTAATTGAACACAATTTTCATTCTTTAGGCTCTGCCATTCATTCTTCTGCATCACAGGTGATACCACTTTTGAAATTCTTCAGCTCTGATGTTGCCTTGAGATTTCCCAGTGTTGATTTTTGGCATTTCTCAAATCCTGGCCCATTTTCAATTCCTTTCTCTCAAAGTCAAAGTAAATTTTAGAATAGGTTTTTGCACTCCACAGTGATGTTTGATGGTGAAAGAATGAAATGACACCTTAAAAACTTAAACAGTGGGGTCTCAGAAGCCTTCTCAAGCAAAAGGTGACAGACCAGTGGAGCCAGACAGCAAGTGACCGTTGATTCCACCTTCACTATGAACAGAGTGCACTAACAAGATATTCAATTACCTGGAATAAACATCCATACGTGTTTGAAAGCATCTTGTTATGCTCAGTCCCCATTGATACAATTCACTCAAGATGGTTTGTAACTTATAAGCAAAAAAGAAACTCTATGCAAGCAAGTCGTTATAATCTCCTCTTATATAGTCATTAATATATTTACTTACCTGAATTGCATATCCATTCATCACCACATCTTTCAGCCCCTATCCAACATAATATTCAACGTTAACAGCTAGGGGACAACCACATTATTGTTATGCTACTGAGTTAGTAACTGGAGTGATGACCTGGAAATGAGTTCAAACCCCACTATGGGAGCCAAGGAACTTAGATATAATGAACTAAAATCAATCTTGAATACAAAAAAACTAATAGATTCTGGTAAAAAGAAAGATAGCAAAGAACTGCAGATGCTGGAAATCCTCAGCAGGTCTGACAACATCTGTTGAGAAAAAACAATTACCATTAAGTCCAGTGACCCTTCTTCAGAACTATTTAACTCCCAGCAATTAGCTTCACAACAGTACAGATCACATCAACTTATAAGCTAAGATTTAATTATGCTTGGTGCAGCACTGTTGGAGTGTGTGCGCCACATGTCTACCCTAACGTTGGCAAATAAATAACTTCTGAAGTTTCACCGGCTCTCTTTTCTCTGTAAGATCTGCCGCGTTTCTCTGGTGATTTCTCTTATTTCTGGTTAAAATGATACGTGGCTTACTCATTCTTCTTTTGGGGGAAAAAAAAACAGTGTCATTCTGGTCTTGGCCTAAGTAATGACTCTAGGCTCCCAGCAAAGCGGTCAACTTCTGGGTTGTTAAGTGGGCTAACTAGCCTTAAATGGAAGTAGTCATATCCAACGACTGAAGAATTCTGTGCCTCAGCCACTAGCCATAAAAGCAGATTTTACAAGCTGCATAGCAGAGGTTTTTCCTGCTTAGAGTTCTGAATCTCACTTATGTCCCATCACATTAAGACAAAATCCTGACATTTATGCTTATTTACCAGTGGGAGTTTGAATTGGATGAAAGCAAGCAAGAAAGAAAGAGATAAAGAAATGTGAGGCTGGATGAACACAGCAGGCCCAGCAGCATCTCAGGAGCACAAAAGCTGACGTTTCGGGCCTAGACCCTTCATCAGAGATGGGGATGGGGTGAGGGTTCTGGAATAAATAGGGAGTGATGGGGGAGGTGGACCAAAGATGGAGAGAAAAGAAGATAGGTGGAGAGGAGAGTATAAGTGGGGAGGGGATAGGTCAGACCAGGGAAGACGGACAGGTCAAGGAGGTGGGATGAGGTTAGTAGGTAGGAGATGGAGGTGCGGCTTGGGGTGGGAGGAAGGGATGGGTGAGAGGAAAAACAGGTTAGGGAGGCAGAGACAGGTTGGACTGGTTTTGGGATGCAGTGGGGGGGGGGGGGTGGGGGGGGAAGGGAGATTTTGAAGCTGGTGAAGTCCACATTGATACCATTGGGTTGCAGGGTTCCCAAGCGGAATATGAGTCGCTGTTCCTGCAACCTTCGGGTGGCATCATTGTGGCACTGCAGGAAGCCCATGATGGACATGTCATCTAAAGAATGGGAGGGGGAGTGGAAATGGTTTGCGACTGGGAGGTGCAGTTGTTTATTGCTAACCGAGCAGAGGTGTTCTGCAAAGCAGTCCCCAAGCCTCCGCTTGGTTTCCCCAATGTAGAGGAAGCCACACCAGGTACAATGGATACCGTATACCACATTGGCAGATGTGCACGTGAACCTCTGCTTAATGTGGAAAGTCATCTTGGGGCCTGGGATGGGGTGAGGGAGGTGGTGTGGGGGCAAGTGTAGCATTTCCTGCTGTTGCAGGGGAAGGTGCCAGGTGTGGTGGGGTTGGAGGGCAGTGTGGAGCGAATAAGGGAGTCATGGAGAGAGTGGTCTCTCCGGAAAGCAGACAGGGGTGGGGATGGAAAATTGTCTTGGGTGGTGGGGTCGGATTGTAGATGGCGGAAGTGTCAGAGGATGATGCGTTGTATCTGGGAGGTTGGTGGGGTGGTGTGAGAGAACGAGGGGGATCCTCTTTGGGCGGTTATTGCGGGGACGGGGTGTGAGGGATGTGTTGCGGGAAATGCGGGAGACGTGGTCAAGGGCGTTCTCGACCACTGTGGGGGGGGGGGGGGGGGGGGGGGGGGGGAAGTTGCGGTCCTTGAAGGACTTGGACATCTGGGATGTGCAGGAGTGGAATAGCACCATAATTCTCTCCTCCACCTATTAACCAACAGGCACAGCACAGGCATTGAAAAAGCATGGAATCTCTAAATCGTCTGCAATAAAGAGACCAGTAAGCATCTTGAGGATAGACAACTTTTCCCTCAGACATCTGCTCCTTTGTCTTCAGCTGAAACTCTCAGGAAGATGCAGCATTAGGTGTAAGTGGGCGCCAGTTAACTCTTTTCTGAAGGTTTACATTTCATTCAGAGCCTCCATGTAAGAAAACTATCTATTCTGCTGACTTTCAGCAAGGTCTCATGGTTAATAAGTGGCATGGTGGGTCAGTGGCTAGCATTGCTGCCTCACAGCACCAAGGGCCCAGGATCAATTTGAACTTTGTGCAAACTCCACACAGAGTCACCCATTCCCCCTGCATTTGCATGGGTTTCCCCTGGGTGCTGTGGTTTCCTCCCACAGTCCAAAGATGTGCAGGCTAAGTGGATTGACCATGCTAAAATTGCCACAATGTCAGGGATTTTCAGGCTAGGTGCATTAGTTATGATTAATGCTGGGATGGGTAGATCTGAGTGGGATGCTCTTCAAAGGATCAGCACTCACTTGATGGGCCAAATTGCTACAGTGCAGACCAGGGCCATTCAAATGACTGTATAACAAGCAAGTGCATATGAGAGTACTGTTCTAATCGCTCCCTCATTCTCTCATTTCATAAATACTCTTAAATCTGGAGAGGCTATAGAAGAGAAACAGTTTGTCTGCACTTACCATTGTCAGGTGTTAGGATAGACATATGACTATAAGGGATTTTGAGAGTTCACAGCACGAGATAGCTGAGTATTTCACAAGACATTATTGAAACATCAGATTTCCAGTAACTCCCATTACCCTATTTTGGGTATAATTCCATGCCATCAGACCTACCCTAATGGCAACTACTGGGAGTTAAATAGTGCACCTTGATTTTAATTCACACTTTTTTGTAGGAATTTACTTAGCACAACCTCATTACAGCATAGCAGTCAATTAATGCAACAGCATCCTACAGACATCAGATGGCAGGAAGGGATCAGGACTCAAACTCTTGCTCTTCCTTGAAGAGTGCAATGGGACTCATTTGAGGAGGAGAGATGAGAATGCTTCAAACTTTCACAATAGAAGTCAAGCTCACAAAGATAGGTGTACTATATGTTCTACAGGGTTAGATCAGGTTTACTGAATGCTAGCAAAGATGTGACAAGCTCCCAAACTTCCTTGTCTTACTACTGAATTAACTCAGACAGAAGAAACCCACTGCCTAGTCCTACTGTCCTCCTAACACTTCACAGCCTGCAAGATATGCTTTAGAAGTTTTTCAACTAATCATTAAAAAGGAAAACTTCATTCTGCCACTTTCTCCTTCTGTAGAACCAGGTGTCACAGAGAAGCAGTCTAACAAATTATAGATTGTTGAGGAAAGGTAATGGAGATGCATAAGTTAACAACTGTCAACGGTCAACAAAAGAGCATGTAGCCCCTGCCTTTCCAATCACAAGTATATACATGAAACACTCACTTCACACAAGCCTTAACACAAAATCATTCATTTAAAACTGTAAAAATAGTAAACCTCAGATCCATTCCTTACCAATTCTACCACTCCTCTGGAAGTAGGTCTTTGGAGACAAATAGCCTTCATCTCCGAACAAAATAGAGACTTGGCAAATGAAAAGTTAAGCTTTTTATTTAAAGGGCATGAAAGGAGTGCATTCTTGTCTTCAGTTTCAAATTATATATTATTTAATATCACACAGATACATGATTTAATTGCACTTAAACCCAAAAGAATTTTACTTATCTAACAATCACATTAAATTGAAATTAGCATATAATTAGTGTAAATGAGTACCCCACAACAAACAAGATTCAAGCTATGCAAAAATATTAAATCAAACATACTTTGAATTCACAGAAGTAAACCAAAGTCACTGAGAGGAGGTATTAAGCTCTGATCCTAAACAAGGAGGCATTCCTGCTGGATATAGCCAGCGAAATGAAAGTAGCCTGCAGCGTAATGGAATTGACTCCATGGTGATGGCAACAGCAGTGTTTACCAGTCTTTAGTCTTTGACAGATCCACACTCTGGAGGTAATCCTTCTGCTTGTCTCCATTTTGCATAGCGCTGCTTAAACCATTGCTGAAGAGACAAACGACAGATTATTGCCATCAAATACCAACATAAACACCATTAACATAGCAAAACAAAAAAAAAGTGTATTAGCAAACAATATTTAACACTGAACCATTGAAAGTGCTCTTCGGGCAGATGACTGAAGGTTCAATTGGAGGTGGATTTTAAGGTGTAACCTAAAAAAACAGAACAGTATGAGGCAAAACAGTTTAGGAGAGGCTGTGTTGTAGCTGACAGCACAACTGTCAACTGTGGAGCATTTAAAAGTTGAAAAATGCTCAACTGCCAAGAATTAGAGGAAAGTAAATCTGGAGGTCTGTAGGAGATTAAAGAAAGACTTCAGAGTAGCTCAAGTTTCAAAGAGAGATTTGAAAACAAGGCAGAAATTACAAGAACTAAAGCGTTATATAGTCAGATCAGCAGGAGATTCAATGAATGAATGGGACTGGTGAGAGTTAGAATATGAGCAGCAATGTCTTAGATGTCCTCATTTAAAGAGGGTAGGGAGGAAGTTAGACAGGAACATAGCAAAGAGACATGTCCAGAAGTAACAACAAAAAAAAAGCATATGAATCAGGGTTTCAGCATGAGACAATCTATGCCAGAACAGAATTGAGCAATGGCAAAGATAGAAGTAGGCAGGCTTGTTGTTAAGGTACAGGGAGACAATCAAAAGCTCATACAGTTCAAATATGACATTAAGTTTTGGAACAATCATTAAAAAGCAAGGCTTCAGCCTTGTCAATATTTAGTTTGTGGAAAAAAAGGGACCAGATGAGTGCAATCCATTGAGTTAGATAACACTGGAGAAGTCTTATGGGAGGAGGATTAATAATTTGTGATCACTTGACAGCTTGTGTTATTGTTATTCAGGGTTAACAGTTTGAAAAATCATCAGTTAGCTCACACTTTGGATTCAACCATGCATATTGTCAGAACCCATCATCAACAGGTATTACAATCTGATATCATGAAATCTCGAACATTTAAAAACCATTACTGCAATCAACACCCATCTACTTACCATTTCTTTGCATGTCACACAGTTTTATATGGAACAATATATTGTAATCTGGTCCAAATAACTCCTTGTGAAGACGGTTTAGTAGTCCCATGTAGACTTACATATTCTGGTATTTACTAGTTTTAAAAATGGTTGAATGAGGCATTGATTGGGTTAAATAGGGATCAATGAATGGACATTCAATATAACGCAGTATTAAAAATACACTATGGTAGTTTGGCTGCAATAGTAAGCCACAGACACTTTTGCTAAGCCAGTTCCTGTATCACATTTGATGACCGTTTAACAGCCCAAGACACTGCAAATTCTTATTTATAATCAAAGATAAATGAGTTTCGTTGTCTGTTCTGAGCATTTAATACTGCCATAATTAAAATTCTCTGAACAAATTGATTCTTTCAACGACGTTCCTAAAAACCACATCAGGCCAGACAGCATCCAGCGAGAGCGCACGCGCACAAGAGCGCCGAGTCTCGATAACTCTTCATAGCTGAAGTGAAGTGTGGAGGGGCAGCATTTATACTAAAGCTGGGGGTGATGGGCATTATGTGCTGGTGGAGAAAAGATGTTGCTAGTTCAGATTAAGTGATCAAAACGAGAGAATGGCGGAACAATGTGTCTCCTGCCAGACTTGGAGATTTTTCACTGGAGCTGGGGGTTTTGGGTGGTGGGGGGCGGGGGGGGGGGGTGGTCACACAAGAAGAAAGGTGGTGGTACGCAACCCGATTGGAGGGAGGTTTATATAAAAAAAAAGTGATGAAAGTAGGTAGAGAATATAGGTAGAGTCCGTGGTAGTTGTCATTTGCCAGGATGGGAGATCAAGACATGCAGACACATTAAAAGGTTTGAGGAGACAGATTTAAAACAGACACAAGTGGCAAATTTTTTTGAAGAGAAAAAAAACAAGGTGGTTCGCGTATGAAATAAACTTCAACGAAATGGTGGATGCAGGCATGGACCGGTTGGACCAAAGAGTCTGTTTCTGTGCTGCATGACTGACAGTGACTGGGATAGGGCGAGGGGATAAGGACATGATAACAAGCTAAAAAGGAAGAAATAGTTCACAATTTTTTAAAAAAAAAAAAAAGGGTGTTTAACTCAATATTAAGTCCAGAAAGCTGTTAAAAGTCTGAAGAAGGGACATGGTTCCTCCATTTTGCTGTGGTTCACTAGAGCACTGCAGCATGCCAAGAACAGACAAGTGGGCACACGAGCAGGACACTGTTAAAGTGACTACCTACAGGAAGGTCGGGGCCATAGTTGCGAACAGACCAGAAGTGTTCTAAAATGCAGTCACCCAGTCTGCATTTGATTTCTCCAATGTAGAGTCGGCCATGTTAGGTGCAACAAATGCAATTCACAAGGTTGGAGATGGTGCAGGTGAAATGCTCCTTCACCTGGAAAGATTTAGGTCCTTCAACGGTGAGCAGGGAGGTGGTGAACAGGCAGGTGTTGCACCTTCTGCAGTTGCCTGGGGAGGTGTCATAGAGAGCGCGGAGGTGTTGGTGGTGGTTATGAAATACACTAGGGTGTCCTTGAGGAAAGGATCCTTGCCAATTGCAGATAGAGGGAGTGAGGGCAAGATGTGTTTGATGGCACTGTTCTGCTGGAGTTATTCAAATTGTGGAGAATGGTCCTTTGAATGTGGATGTCAGTGGGATGAAGAGTGAGGACAAGGAGAACCTGATCATGCTGTGGTGAGTGATGGGAAGGGACAAGGGCAGATGCAGTTGAGGGCCCTATCAACCACGGTGGGTGGGAAACCAATCATGGAAGAAGCAAGCCATGTCAACAGCATTGTTTGGGAAGGTGGCATCATCCAAACAGATACAATGGAAACAAAAGAACTGGGAGAATGGGGTGGAGTCCTTGCAGACTTGGGTGAGACAAGCTATAGTGAAGATAGCTATGAGAGTCAATGACTTTGTAAGGACAAAGATGCATCTAGACTAGAAACAGTAGCTTGATCTCTTCATGGATGTTGTCTGACCTGCTGTGATATCCAGCATATGTTGTTTTCAGCATCAATTCCAGCAACTGCAGTACTTTGTTCCCACATTTATTCTCATGGATATGCACAAACACTTCTATCCTTATAAGTTTATGCATAATACAGCCCCTGTTGGCACCCATTGGGTGATTCAGTTACCTGCAACACCTACCGAGGGAAATATCAAGTCTGCAATCTATGGTTTTCTGTCCATTTAAAAAAAAGGAGTGTATTACAATTCAGTGATGGATAATTACAGCTTTTTTCGGTTCATTCATTTGGTTCAAGGACTAAGTCACAGATTTAAGTTGCAGGGGTATACAAGGAAGTATTTTTTGTTAAATTTAGCAAACGATAGAACCAGATGCCATTTGTGGAAGCAGAGATGATCAATTGTGTCAAAAAGCCTCAGCGTTAGAGGGAATGGGACTGACTGGATTGTTCTATGGAGAACTGAGTGGTCAAATGGGCTCCTTTGGTGCCATAAAACACTAAATGCAGCCTTCAGACTTTGCACAATAGTTTTACCATTTAGTAAACAATGGTTTGAAGAATACCAACTTGTAAAACAAAGAAGCGGGTGGCATTGAACAATGTTATTGAATTAGAAATCTGATAGGCAGGGCCTACTCAGAGAACATGGGTTCAAATCCCACCATAGCAATGGAAATATAATCCTGGAATTTAAAAAGTTTGCCTCAGCAATGACACTTAATTGAATTTTTTAAAATGCATCTGATTTTCTAACATACCCTAAGGAAGCAAATCTGCCATCCTTACCTGATCTGATCTACAAGTGACTCCAAAGCCACATCAATATGATTTGATTCTTAACTGCCTTCTGAAGTCTTAGTGAGTCCCTCTGTTCAAGGGTAATTAGAAATGAGAAGTGCCTTGTTTGCAGATTATTCATGTGCGAAGATAGCTACTGAAGCATTTCCATACAATGTATAGAAACATTTTATTCTGAGGAAAATGTTTTTTTGCAAAAAAAAAAGCCAAATGGGCAACAAGTGCTGTACTTGCCAGAGATGCCCACAAAAGAAAACAAAAGTCAGCCTTTTCAATCTTCTCTTTGCATGGAGTCTTGCAGAATGGGATTTCTCCACTGAACCAGACAAGGGGTGCTAAGCTTGCTTAGACAAATTATGAACAGCAAAAACTGCAGATGGAGTCTTTGAGATTTCATTACAAGGCTATCCACCCCTGACCAGGTCAGTCCTCCCATGCTGCCAATATTCTTCTAACTAATATTAGCAAGAACAAAAGTTTCTAAAAAAATTAACATATTTGTTGTTCCTGGTATTTAATCAACTCTGCTGAAGCTTCACTTCCTGTAGACTTTAGTTTAAAAAAAAATCTGACAATCCAAGAGAGTGTGGGGAGGTTGTGGTGTACTGGATAAAGTCACCAGACTAGCTGTCCAGGAGGCCAGGCTAATGTCCTGATTTAAGATAACAAGGTGTAGAGCTGGATGAACACAGCAGGCCAAGCACCAGAGGTGCAGGAAAGTCGATGTTTTGGGTCTGGACCCTTCTTCAGAAATGGGGGAGGGGAGGGGAGGGGAAGGGGGTTCTGAAATAAGGGACAGTGGGGGAGGCAGGTAGAAGATGGATAAAGGAGCAGATAAGGTGGAGAGGAGATAAACATGAAGCCAGTAAAGGTGAGGAGTTAGGAAGGGGGTAGGTCAGCCGAGGGAAGACAGACAGGTTAAGGAGGCAGGAATGAGGCTGGTAGGTAGGAGGTGGGGGTGGGTGTTGAGGTGGGAGAAGTGGATAAGTGGGAGAAAGGACGGGCAGATCAGGGTGGTGGAGACTAGCTGGGCTGGTTTTGGGATGCACCCAGGGGCGGGCGGGGGGATTTTGAAGTCCACATCGAGACCATTGGGCTGCAGGGTTCCCAAGCAAAATATGAGGGACTGTTCCTGCAACCTTCAGGTGGCACTGGAGGCAGCCCAAGATGGACATGTCATCTGAGGGAGGGGGAGTTAAAGTGGTTCACGACTAGGAGGTGCAGTTGTTTAGTGTGAACCAAGCGTAGGTGTTCCACAAAGATGTTTCCAAGCCTTTGCTTGGTTTCCCCAATGTAGTTGGGACCACACCAGGAACAGCGAATACAATTTACTACATGAGCATGTGCAAGTGAACATCTGCTAACGTGGTATCAGAGATAATGGGAACTGCAGATGCTGGAGAATTCCAAGATAATAAAATGAGAGGCTGGATGAACACAGCAGGCCAAGCAGCATCTCAGGAGCACAAAAGCTGACGTTTCGAGCCTAGACCCTTCATCAGAGAGGGGGATGGGGAGAGAGAGGGGGAGGCGGACCGAAGATGGAGAGTAAAGAAGATAGGTGGAGAGAGTGTAGGTGGGGAGGTAGGGAGGGGATAGGTCAGTCCAGAGAAGACTGACAGGTCAAGGAGGTGGGATGGGGTTAGTAGGTAGCTGGGGGTGCGGCTTGGGGTGGGAGGAAGGGATGGGTGAGAGGAAGAACCGGTTAGGGAGGCAGAGACAGGTTGGACTGGTTGTGTGGTGCAGTGGGGGGAGGGGACGAACTGGGCTGGTTTAGGGATGCAGTAGGGGAAGGGGAGATTTTGAAACTGGTGAAGTCCACATTGATACCATATGGCTGCAGGGTTCCCAGGCGGAATATGAGTTGCTGTTCCTGCAACCTTCGGGTGGCATCATTGTGGCACTGCAGGAGGCCCATGATGGACATGTCATCTAGAGAACGGGAGGGGGAGTGGAAATGGCTTGCGACTGGGAGGTGCAGTTGTTTGTTGCGAACTGAGCGGAGGTGTTCTGCAAAGCGGTCCCCAAGCCTCCGCTTGGTTTCCCCAATGTAGAGGAAGCCGCACCGGGTAGTGGATGCAGTATACCACATTAAGCAGAGGCTCACCTGCACATCTGCCAATGTGGTATACTGCATCCACTGTACCCGGTGCGGCTTCCTCTACATTGGGGAAACCAAGCGGAGGCTTGGAGACCGCTTTGCAGAACACCTCCGCTCAGTTCGCAACAAACAACTGCACCTCCCAGTCGCAAGCCATTTCCACTCCCCCTCCCATTCTCTAGATGACATGTCCATCATGGGCCTCCTGCAGTGCCACAATGATGCCACCCGAAGGTTGCAGGAACAGCAACTCATATTCCGCCTGGGAACCCTGCAGCCATATGGTATCAATGTGGACTTCACCAGTTTCAAAATCTCCCCTTCCCCTACTGCATCCCTAAACCAGCCCAGTTCGTCCCCTCCCCCCACTGCACCACACAACCAGTCCAACCTGTCTCTGCCTCCCTAACTGGTTCTTCCTCTCACCCATCCCTTCCTTCCACCCCAAGCCGCACCCCCAGCTACCTACTAACCCCATCCCACCTCCTTGACCTGTCCGTCTTCCCTGGACTGGCCTATCCCCTCCCTACCTACACTCTCTCCACCTATCTTCTTTACTCTCCATCTTTGGTCCGCCTCCCCCTCTCTCCCTATTTATTCCAGTTCCCTCTCCCCATCCCCCTCTCTGATGAAGGGTCTAGGCCCGAAACGTCAGCTTTTGTGCTCCTGAGATGCTGCTTGGCCTGCTGTATTCATCCAGCTTCACACTTTATTATCTGCTAACGTGGACGGTTTTCTGGGGGCCTGGGAAGGGGGAAGAAGGTGTAGCACTTCCTGCGGTTACAGGGAAAAGTGCCAGGTGTGGTGGGCCTGGAGGAGAACGTGGAGCATGGAGCAGACAAGGGAGTCACAGAGAGTGTGGTCCCTCTGGAAGGCACATAAGGTCAGGGAGGGAAACACGTCCTTGGTAGTGGGGTCAGATTGCAGTTGGCAGAGGATGATGCATTGGATCCAGAGGTTGGTGGGATGATACAGGAGGATGAGGGGGATTCTGTTTTGGTTGTTATTGTGGGGAGGGAGTGTGAGGGATGAGTTGTGGGAAATGCGGGAGACACAGTCAAGGGCATTTTCAACCACTGGGTGGGGAATGTTGTAGTCCTTGGGGGGGGAAAAAAAAAGATATCTGGGATGTCCAGGAGTGGAATGCCTCATTTCAGGAGCAGATGCAGCATAGGCAAAGGAAATCAGGAATAGGGTATGGTCTCTTTACAGGAAGGTGGTGTATTCTTGGTAGCTGTGGGAGTCAGCGGGCTTGAAATGGATATTGGTTTCCAGGCAGTTGCTAGAGATGAAAACAGGTGTCCAAGAAGGAGAGTGAGGTATTGGAGGTGGTCCAGGCAAACTTAAGGTTGTGGTAGAAGATATTAGTGAAGTGGATGAACTGTTCGAGCTCCTTGTGGGAGCACGAGGCAGCTCCAATACAGTCCTCGATGTAACAGAGGAAGAGGTGGGGGATAGAACCAGTGTAGCTTCAGAAGAGGGATTGTTCCACGTTACCTAAAGAGAGGCAGGCATAGCTTGGGCCCCATGCAGGTACCTATAGTCACCTTCAGAAGTGGGATCTTTCTCAACATTAGACTTGTTCCAATGATGGGAGGTGATACTGTGGCAGATGATATAAAAACCCGAGATAAAAAAGGTGCCCTGAGGGAAGCCATGTGATCACTACCGATCATTTTAAACCCACGCCCCCCTCCCAACCTGGTTCAATAATATTCTTTAATATGAGAGACCCCAGGCCAACAGCAGGACTCAGGCTCTCTCACTGGGGAAAGGAAATTGTTGATTAAAAATACATGTCGATTCTAAAAGCCAATAATTAAAGGAAACAGAAGTAGCTGGAAAAGCTCAGCAGGTCTGGCAGCCTGTGAAGAATTGAAAAAAAAAAGTTAGCATTTTGGGTCCTTCCTGAGAATCAACAATTAAGATTGGTCAGCCAATAATGTTAATCTAACCAACTCAATACTGAACATAAAAAGTCTGCAAGTTTACTCGAAAAACTAGTTGACAGAAAGCCAGCTATATATTCGACCTGGATTCATTGAGAGGTTCCAGTTTTCTAGCCCCATGGGATTTTCAGGTGTCTGTTTCCGGGCAATAAAAGTGAGTGTTCCACCTACCGCTGTATCAGCCTCGGATAGACCACACTCCGCCGCAACTAGCATTAGAGTGGAGGCGTCCGGCTGCTTCGTCCGAGCGAAGTTCTCTTCCAACAGCTGAATCTGATCGTCTTTCAGGTCCATAGTTCCCAAGGAGCCGGATCCAGATGCATTGCTCGCAGCGCGCTGTTCCATTGGGGCGGCTGCTGTGAGCAAGAGGGGAAGGCACTCTATGATAAGTGTTTCAATAAGCAGATGCCACCGCCCTATAAACAAAACACCGACTGCCGGGAAGAAAAAGTCCCCAAACTAACAATTATCACAGCCTGGCGAAATACTGCATGTCGAGAGACACAGGAGCTATCCTGAATCCCACCCAGAAACTGCCGAAGGAATTTCACGGTCAATCGTTAATATATTAAATTACAGCTACCTGGCTCCGCCGCTTAATTCTGCAATTAACAACACCCCCCCCCCCCACAAAAAAACGAGGAGAGGTGGGAATCTACATTGCCTAGTGACCCGACATAGAACGAGTTAATTGGTTCAACGTTTGCATCCAAATGAGAAACCGACTGCTTTCACTTAATGTTGCTAGGGCAGGATACAAGCAGTGTGACAGAACTAGGGGGCCACACTAATTTCTTCAGCTATTCCCAGACCGTTCTGGTTACCAGACACACTATTTGTTCGTTGCAAAGTTTCAATACACTATTGCATAAAAGAAAAGCCAGCTGAGTACAACCGACACCACAGGTAATAAATTTGAGAGCGAAGGCAGCTTTATCAAAGATTAGACCTTGTCTATTGGAAATTATACAGTTCTTTCCGAGTGCCTAAACAATGAGTGATCTGGTGGTGAGGACAGACTTGCATTTATGTAGCACCTTCTACAACTACAGAATGTTCTAGTGGCCAGATACCAGTGATATTTCATTTTGAGTTCCTGAAAGGAAAGTAGGCTGGAATAATAACCCAACTGAGATCTGGGCAAATACACTGAAGACAAGGTATTCTAGTCCCACTCGACAACAAGGCAAAACCTCATAGACCTGGAATGAAACTTTTGCTCCTATACTGAAGATCGTGATTTTTTTTATTATTCATTTACAGGATGACTGTTGCTGGGCAGGCCAGCATTTATTGCTCATCCCTAATTGCCAAGAAGGCAGTTAAAAGTCATGGAATCCCGAGTGTATGGAAGCAGACCATCCGGCCCACTGAGCCCACCCCAACCCTCCAAAGAGTATCCCACCCAGACCAACCCCTCTACCCTATTCCTGAAATCCTTCATTTCCCACAGCTAAACTACCTTGCCTGCATATCTCTGGGGCAATTTACCATGGTCAATTTATCTAACCTGCACATCTTTGAACTATGAGAAGAAACTAGAGGAAACCCACACAGACACCTAAGGGTGGAATCAAACTTGGGTCCCTAGTGCTGTGAGGCAGCAGTGCTAACCATTGAGCCCTAACCACATTGCAGTGGGCCTGGAGTCACATGTACACCACACCAGGTAAGGATGGCAGTTTCCTTCCTGAAAACACATTAGTGAAACAGATTCTTGTATGGGCTTATAAAAATCCATCTCATTTGCCTAGGAGCCCTTGGGGTGAAATCTGTCAACCTTGCCTTGTCTGATTTATGGGTGGCCCCAGACCACGAACAATGTGATCAGGTCTGGTATGGGGAGCCATCCAGTTTCAGCAAGTGTGCCCACATCCTGAGAATTATTTTGGAAAGAAAAGCTTTCTGAGAACTTCTCAAGAAAAATGATGTTCATGGACAAATAATTGGATCTATTACTTTGCATCTATTACATCCATGGACTGAAAATAGATCCATTCACCCCCACCCTTTCATACATGCATCTTTAATGATGCACTGATTTTCACACAAATACAAAATCCTTTTGCTCCTGCTTACTTCCCAGATTTCAATCATGAAAAAATGTTCCAGTTGTCATTCTCTGAATCAAGCTGGACAACTTCCCGCTTCCACACATTGCACTCCGATCACTACAGTTTTGCTTTTGGCTCTATCAGTTCCTGCCCCACACAACTTAAGAGGGCTATCTAATTTAGTGTCATTGTAAACTTCAATATCCAATTTACTATTGCTTCTTCCAAGCCAGTAGTTGATATGATGAATTCCTGAGTCCACTACTCTATTTACTAGGAATATCACTTCATACCTGCCAATTAGATAATGAACTCCTTACTTCCACTCCCTGTCTCTGATAACTATCTACCAAACCAAGACACAAGGTTACATCAAACTGCATGAGCTCTCATTATTGTTAATAGTCTTTTGTTCACCAATCTATTGAGTGGCTTCCTCAAGAGATTCAGCTAGGTAAGCCTGAGAAGATTGTAAAGCGCCAGTCGTGGCAAGAAAATGAAGGCTCAAGACTGCCCTTCATGATATTGAGTTGTGACATATCAAACCCTGATGTACAGAGGGAATTGCAATGTTATGAGAACTGCTGACGATATGGAGATATTTAGAGAGAGAGAGAGAGATTATTGAAGAAGTTAAATGTTAAGGATGACATGTGATTATAGGCATTGGCACATGGGAGCAGAATGCAGATAGGAAGGTCATGCTGCAACTGTATAAGGTGCCGGTGAGGCTACACCTGGAGTACTGTGCACAGTTTTGGTTTCCTTACTTGAGAGAAGATATACTGGCACTGGAGAGGGTGCAGAGGAGGTTCACTAGGTTGATTCCGGAATGGAGAGGGTTGGCTTATGAGGAGAGATTGAGTAGATTGGGACTGTACTCATTGGAATTTAGAAGAATGGTGGGGTGGGGGGGATCTTATAGAAACATATAAAATTATGAAGGAAATACTTAAGACAGAAGCAGGGATGTTGCTTCCACTGGCAGCTGAAACTAGAACTAGGGAAGATAGCCTCAAAATAAAGGGGAGCAGACTTAGGACTGAGTTGAAGACAAACTTCTTCACCCAAAGCATTGGGAATCTGTCCCTGCCCGATGAAGCAGTTGTTTTTAAGACAAAGATAGATAACCTTTTGACCAACAAAGGAATTAAGGGCTATGATGAGTGGGCAGGGAAGTGGAGCTGAGTCCAGCCATAATCTCATTGAATGGCAGAGCAGACTAGAGGGGTCAGATGGCCGACTCTTGCTCCTATCCCTTCTGTTCTTATAAGGAAGAAAAGGCTAAGGAGAGAACAGTGGCTGGGTGCAGGACCACATGTGCTTTATTTGTGGCCTAGAGGAAATGGTTTCTCATGGTAATTTCAAAGGCTTGTGTTTGAAACCCTACTGAAGTTTTTAAAAGGTTGCTTTCAAATTTTAGGTTGCAACTCAGTCCCATGATCCTGATAACAAAGTGTGGGGCTGGATGAACACAGCAGGCCAAGCAGCATTTTAGGAGCACAAAAGCTGATGTTTCAGGCCAGGACCCTTCATCAGAAAAGGGGGATGGGGAGAGGATTCTGAAATAAATGGGAGAGAGGGGAAGGCGGACTGAAGATGGACAGAGGAGAAGATAGGTGGAGAGAAGAGTATGGGTGGGGAGGTAGGGAGAGGATAGGTCAGTCCGGGGAGGAGCGACAGGTCAAGGAGGCGGGATGAGGTTAGTAGGTAGGAAATGGAGGTGCGGCTTGAAGTGGGAGGAGGGGATAGGTGAGAGGAAGTACAGGTTAGGCAGGCGGGGACGAGCTGGACTGGTTTTGGGATGCAGTGGGGGGAGGGGAGATTTTGAAGCTGGTGCAGGGTTCCCATGTGAAATATGAGTTGCTGTTCCTGCAACCTTCAGGTGGCATCATTATGGCACTGCAGGAGGCCCAGGATGGACATGTCGTCTAAGGAATAGGAGGGGGAGTTGAAATGGTTCGCGACGGGGAGGTGCAGTTGTTTACTGTGAACCGAGCGCAGGTGTTCTGCAAAGCGGTCCCCAAGCCTCTGCTTGGTTTCCCCAATGTAGAGGTAGCCATAGCGGGTACAGCGGATGCAGTATACCACATTGGCGGATGTGCGGGTGAACATCTGCTTGATGTGGAAAGTCATCTTGGGGCCTGGGATGGGGGTGAGGGAGGAGGTGTGGGGCCAAGTTTAGCACTTCCTGCAGTTGCAGGGGAAAGTGCCGGATGTGGTGGGGTTGGAGGGGAGTGTGGAGCGGACAAAGGAGTCGCGGAGAGTGGTCTCTCTGGAAGGCAGAGAAGGTTGGGGTTGGAAAACTGTCTTTAGTGGCGGGGTTGGATTGGAGATGGTGGAAGTGTCGGAGGATGATGCGTTGTATGTGGAGGTTGGCAGGATGGTATGTGAGCACTAGGGGGATTCCCTATTGGCGGTTATTGCGGGGGCAGAGTGTGAGGGATGAGGTTCAGGAAATGCAGGAGACCACGGTCGAGGGCATTTTCTACCACTGCGGGGGGGGATATTGTGGTCCTTGAAGAACGAGGACATCTGGGATGTGCGGGAGCAGATGCGGCGGAGGCGAAGGAATTGGGAATAGGGGATGGAATTTTTGCAGGAAGGTGGGTGGGAGGGGGTGTATTCCAGGTATCTGTGGGAGTCGGTGGACTTGAAGTGGACATCGGTTTGTAGGTGGCTGCCTGAGATGGAGACAGAAAGGTCCCGGAAGGTGAGGGACGTGTTGGAGATGGTCCAGGTGATCCTGATCTGTGTTCTATGGGTGGGTACTGTGCCAGGTCAGAAGATTTCCTCCTTGTGGGCCTGCTCCTGAATATGGTCGAGGTGGCAATTTTCAGGTCTTGGCTTTGGGCTCCAAAGGGGTTTGTGGCACCCCCATGGTAAGGTCTAAATGCACATGTCCATGTGGAAGGAGTGTGCACAGGGAGCATGCTGAGCTCATTGGTGCAGTCCAGCCCTTTAGAAAACAGTGAGCACTGTGTGGTCACACCTGGTAATGACATTTTGACTTAGTTTGGATAAGTTTCCACTAATCTTTGATTTTATTCTTGGTTTGGTGCACCTCCAAGGCTGTCTAACCTGGTTAATGCTCATTTAAAAGAGTAGAAATGTGCATGTTCCTAGAAGTATCATGTTTGGATGGCTATTCTCCAGCTTTAATCCCTTAACCTTTGGAGTACAATCAATATGGAGAAAGGGGAGTTGATGGTGTCGTGATAGTATCACTTGACTAGTAAGTGCAGGCTAATGGTTTGGAGTCAAAGAATTATACAGTACAGAAACAGATCTTTCAGTCCAACTCATCCATGCCAACCACCTTTCCCAAAGTGAATAGTCCCATTTTCCTGCATTTGGCCCTTATCTCTATAAACCCTTCCTATCCATGTACCTGTCCAAATACCTTTTAAATGTTGTAATTGTACCAGCCTCTACCACTTCCTCTGGCAGTTCATTCCATACACGTACTACCCTATGTGTGGAAAAAGTTGCCCCTCGGGTCCCTTTTAAATCTTTCCAATCTTACCTCAAACCTATGCCATCCACTTTTGGATTCCCCTAGACTTGGAAAAACACCTTGGTTAATGTTACCTTATCTATTCCTGTCATGATTTTATAAACCTCTATAAGACCACCCTTCAGTCTCCCATGCTCCAAGGAAAAAATGTCCCAGCCTATCCAGCCTCAACCCTTCCAGCAACATCATTGTAAACCCATTCTATGTCCTCTCCAGTTTAATAACATCCTTCCTGCAGCAGGTCAACCAGAATTGAATGCAGTACTCAAAAGTTGGCCTCACCAATTTCTTGTACAGCCGCAACATTTCAATTTCTATACGCAGTGCTTTGACCAACGAAGACAAGTGTGCCACATGACTTCTTCAACACCCTGTCTACTTGTGATGCCGCTTTCAAGGAACCATGTCCCTGAATCCGTAGGACTCTCTGTTCAACAACACTACCCAGGGCCCCACCATTAAGTGTGTAAGTCCTGCCCTGGTTTGTCTTACCAAAATGCAACACCTTACATTTATCTAATTTAAACTCCATCAACCATTCCTCAGCCCCTTGGCCCAGCAGATCAAGATCTCATTGTACTCTTAGATAGGCGGAGCAGGGACTCCTGGCTCTGGTAGGCCTGGAGCAGGGACCTTGCCGAGACCTTACATTAATCCTGAAGCTGGTTTGGGATCCTGGCTTATGAAGATGAACTCATTAGTGTTCTTTTTATTCTTTTCTACCTCAAAATGGTGCCAGGTTATGGTGACAGAACACTTTTCACTGTATCTCCCTGCATAAGTGTGACAATAAATCGTCATTCATTTAGACAACCTTCTTCACTGTCCCCTATGCCACTAATTTTGGTGTCAGCTGCACATTACTAACCATGCCTCCTATATTCTCATCCAAATCATTTATATAAATGACAAACAACAGTGGATTCAGCACCAGTCCCTGCAGAACAACACTGGTGACAGGCCTCCAGTCTAAACAACAATATTCAACCATCACCCTCTGTCTCCTACTTTCAAGCCAATTTTGTGTCCAGGTGGTCAGTTCTCCCTGGATCCCATGTGATCTAACTTTACGAACCAGTCTATTGTGCAGAATCTTGTTGAAGGCCTTACTAAAGTCTGTGTAGACAATGTCTACTGCTCTGCCTTCGTCTATCTCCTTGGTGACCTCTTCAAAAACTGTGCTGGAAATCTGAAACAAACACTGAATTCTGGAGAAACTCAGTAGGTCTGATAGCATTTGTAGGGAGAGGAACAGACTTAACTTTTCAAGTCCAGTATAACTCTTCTGAATCCCAGTACAGGACCTAACACTGGTCTGGAAGTCACATTCCTCACATTTTCTCTCTTCATTGGTTCATCAGTTGACAAAATGCAACTTCCCATAGCTGCTGTTCTTCTGCGTCTACATCTGTTTTGTCTCATTCACCACTCTGAAATCCATCCTATCATTGAGTTCGTGATAATGGGAACTGCAGATGCTGGAGAATCCAAGATAACAAAGTGTGGAGCTGGATGAACACAGCAGGCCAAGCAGCATCTCAGGAGCACAAAAGCTGACGTTTCGGCCTTAGACCCTTCATCAGAGAGCTCATAGGATGTGAATATCCTCTCTGATGAAGGGTCTAGGCCCGAAACGTCAGCTTTTGTGCTCCTGAGATGCTGCTGGGCGTGCTGTGTTCATCCAGCTCCACACTTTGTTATCTTCCATCATTGAGTTCACTGACTGATCCTCCTAACCTCTCCAGCAAAGAAAGCTTGTATAGTTTGCTTTTAGTGACCTTAGAGCTGGGATTACCTTCTACACATCGTCTCTATAACTCTCTTTCATCATTTTAAAGCACTCCTTAAACCGTACCCCTGTGGCCAAGCCTGTGGTCTCTGATCCAAGATCTCCCCTGAAGACTAGACAGTATAATCTGTTTCATAATGCTCCTGAAAAGCCCCCCGGAACGTTTATGATGTTATGAGTGCTACATAAATAAAAACATCAGTTGTTCTTAGCATGGGCTGAAGCAACAATAATTAGCCCGTTAACTAAACTTCTATTGTCTTTCTTTGGCTTCCTTTTAGAGGTGAAGGAACGTTGAAAAGCACCAAAAAGCATTTCATTGGCATTCTCTATTGCCCAATTATTTCTTACAAAGATGAATGAAACCAGAGGTGTTAGATCTCTAAGGATTATCGTTTGGATTTAAATACAAACTTGTCAGACCCTCCCTTTGGAAACCCAACCTCGATGCATCATTTTCACATTTTTTTACCATTTGCTTTTACAAAGGAAGGTTAGATTGTGGTATTCTTTGTCATGCAAGCATGTTAAAACACATTCTGTATAATCTTTTTAAGGGGAATTAGAAAATCACTTTATAAAGAATTTCATAGGATGTGAATATCCAGCTCAAGCATGGGTTTCGGGAACGTAGACCAATTTCCTTCCCTGAATTGTTTGGTTGATTAAATAAACACTTTTTATTCTGGATCATTCTGTGACTTTATGCCCAGGATTTATTCTGTAAAGGCCCAGCAGATTCTACAGTTGCTATGGAAACCTCAAAGAATGAATGTTTACAGGCTATGTCTCCATACTTACATAAAGAAGTTGCCTTCGGTGGCAGAACCATCATCCCACATCACCACAGGTCTACGATGCCTTCTGTTCCTGAGACATGGGATTATTTTTTCCAGTATAAACTATGACTGAGAGATACCTCATGTAGTTGGCTGTTTGCCTGCAGTCTAAAAGCATTTCAGGAGGACTGGAGAGAGAGAACGTCACACAGCTGATTGAATCTATAGCATATGAAACAGGACCCGCACACATCGACTTGTATCTCAAGATTTTCTTCAACTTTCTCATTCTTTGAAAGATTGTGTTTCCCTTTCAGTTGAACTAATTTGTTGCCAATGATGTTGTAATTGTTTAGTTTTTACATAAAGCTTCTGGGTTCCAATGAATGACCAGCCATTAGATCATTCAGTTTTCCCAAGACATACTGTCAATGAATGTTTACAAGAAAATCAAACCTTTTGTACTTATCACAAATGGGAAATGTTTCAGAAGTCTGCAGATTTCGAAATGCAACCCAGTTAGTCTGGTTCTCTTGCTTCAGAGTATAAAAGCTGTGACAGCAGCAAAATGCAAATTCTGAAAGTTTAAATAAGTTGCAATGTAGAAAAACCTGCAGTACAAGGTGAGTGTGGACCTTGTCACAAATAGAAAATATCCAGAAATGTAATCACTTCAGGGAGGCTCAGAGGCTCCATTTCAATAGTAGGGGTGTGTTAACAATCCAATGTTTTGAAGTTGCTCTATAGTCGAAGCGGTGAACATTTTAAAAGTGATAGCATAAATTGAAGAACACACCAGAGAACTGACACAGAGATAGCAAGAACTGTAGATGCTGGAGTCATAGACAACACAGTATGGAGCTGGTCCTGACCCGAAACATCAACTTTCCTGCCCCTCTGATGCTCCCTGGCCTGCTGTGTTGCTTCAGCTCCATACTAAGATGTCCCAGAGAACTGACAGCTGTGACTGTGGCATTCATATCCAGCATGGTGGAAACACCAGAGAGCTTTGACATAGATTTGGAACCAATGGGACATTGCATTGGAATGAAAACCAACCTTGTAGTTAAATAAATACTTCGCGCAATTGCGAGACATCTTCAAGGTAGTAAAGCACTTTGGAGTATAGTCTCTGTAATTTCTACCATTCGTAGCAGAGCAAGCCACCTAATAGCAGAAAGTGATGTGAGTTGAAGAATAAATATTTACCAGGATATTGGATAATTCTGGTTAGAGACAAAAAAAAGGTGCAGATGCTGGAATCCAAGTATAGACAAACAGGAAGCTGGAAAATCACAGCAAGCCAGGCAGCATCCGAAGGAACGAAGAAGTCAACATTTCAGGTATTACCCTTCTTCAGGACTGGATTTTGGGGTAGGGAGAGCTGCAGATAAAAGGGCATGGAGGGGGGGGGGTAGTGGAATTGGTGGTGATAGGTGGGCACTGGTGGCAGGTATGACCTGATTGGTCAATGGGAAGGATGAATCCAGTTGGTAGTTGGAAGGGAAGGTCAGTAGGTGGAATGAAAGGGAGGAGGTGGGGCTGCAAATGGAGCAAGGGAATGGGTGAGAAATTTGAGAACTCAATGTTGAGTCCTCCGGGTTGTACGGTGCCCAGGTGGAAGATAAGGTGTTGGCCCGCAAATCTATGTTGTGAATAGTTGTGACAGTGGAGGAAGCCAAGGACGGATATTTTAGAGGGGGAGGTGGGGAGGCAGTGCGGGTAGTTGAAATGGGCATTGGCTGGGAGGTTAGGTTGGCTGTCAGGTGAAGATATTCGGTGAAATGGTTACCTCGTCTACATTTGGTCTCACCACTGTAGAGAAGACCAGGGAGCACCGGCTGCAGTAGACCAGGTTGGAGGCGATGCAGGTAAAGCTCTGTCTCACCTAGATGGGCTGTTTAGGAAGGCCCTTGATGGAGGTGAGCAAGGTGGTGTGTGGGTAGGTGTTGCATCTTTTCCAGTTACAGAGGAAGGTACCAGTCGGGTTGGAGTGGTTGGTGTGGAGCATGGGGTGAACTAAGGAGTGGCGAAGGGAATGGTCCTTGCGGAAGGCTGAGAGAGGTAGGGAGTGGAACATGTTCTGGATGGTGGGGTCTAGTTGGGGTTGATGGAATTGTTTCAGGGTTATACTTTGGATTTGGAGCCTGGTGGGATAAAAAGTCAGGACAAGGGGCATCCTATTTTTATTATCTTTTGTGGGGGTGGTTTAGAGCTGTGGAGCAGGGAATGGAGGAGGTGTGGTGGAGGGCTGTCTGGCTGACAGAGAGGGGTGTTTGAAAAAGGTGGACACCCAGGACGCTAGGGAGGAAAACATCTCCTCGTCAGACTAGATGCAATGGAGACGGAGGAATTGGGAAAACTGGATAGAGCTTTTGCAGGAAACAGTGGCAGGAGGTGTAGTCTAGGTAGCAAAGCTGCTCCTGATGTGGTCTTCTCTACGTCAGAACATAAAATATAGAACAAAACAGCACACTACAGGCCCTTCGGCCCTCGATGTTGTGCCGACCTGTCATACTGATCTGAATCCCATCTAACCTACACTATTCCATGTATATCCATATGCTTGTCCAATGATGATTTAAATGTACTTAAAGTTGGCGAATCTACTTCCGTTGCAGGCAAAGTGTTCCATTCCCTTCCTGCTCTCTGAGTAAAGAAACTACCTCTGACATCTGTCCTATATCTTTCACCCCTCAATTTAAAGCTATGCCCCCTCGTGCTCACCGTCACCGTCCTAGGAAAAAGGTTCTCCCTATCCACCCTATCTAACCCTCTGATTATTTTATATGTCTCAATTAAGTCACCTCTGAACCTTCTTCTCTCTAATGAAAACAGCCTCAAGTCCCTCAGCCTTTCCTCGTAAGACCTTCCCTCCATACCAGGCAACATCCTAGTAAATCTCCTCTGCACCCTTTCCAAAGCTTCCACATCCTTCTTATAATGCGGTGACCAGAACTGTACGCAATACTCCAAGTGCGGCCGCACCAGAGTTTTTTACTGCTGAAGCATAACCTCTTGGTTCCGGAACTCAATCCCTCTATTAATAAAAGCTAAAACACTGTATGCCTTCTTAACAGCCCTGTCAACCTGGGTGTCAACTTTCAAGGATCTGTGTACATGGACACCGAGATCTCTCTGCTCATCTAAAAGAGTCAGTGAGACCAAATGTAGACTGGATGACCGTTTGCCGTGCATCTCTGCCTGGCCCGTAATGGCCAGCCCAACCTCCCAGTCACTCCCATTTTCAACTCCTCACCCTCACCCCAACCCCCCTCTAACATGTCCATCCTTGGCCTCCTGCAGTGTCAGAGCGATTCAGAGCACAAATATGGGTAATTTACCTGCTTTTTTAAAAACAAATTGTGTCATAGATCTTTTATCTTCATTTGCAAGTACAGATAGTATCTTGATTTCACTAGAAATGCAACACCTCTAACTTTAATGCACTGAATTCAGAAAAGATTGCAGAGTAGCCTGAGCCCACAATCTTCTCACTTGAAGGTGAGCGTGCTCTCAATGAGCCAAGACTGATGCTTACTGGATTGCTGGTATCTCCATCAGCTGATGTGTAAGAAGGTGCCAAAGGCCAGCCAGTGCTTTCTACTCCTTGGAAGTATAGATTCCAACTCTAGTGGCAATCCATGACAAAGCAACCCACTTGATTGGCAGTTCATCCACTAACATTCCCTTTCTTCAACATTGATGCACAATGACAGCATTTATTACCATCTGCAAGACACAATGCTGTCGCTCATCAGGGCTCCTTCAACTACACCTTACAAACCCATGACCTCTTCTCACCCAGAAGGTCAAGGGCAGCAGATACATGGGAGCGCCATCACAACAACCAGATGCAAAGTCTCCTCTGAGCCACACACTATCTTGAATCAGAATGATATCGTTGTTCCCTCACTGTTACTGGGACAAAATCCTGGAACTCCCTTCTTAATGGCATTGCAAGGGTAGCCACGCCACATGGTAGTTCAAGAAGGTAACTTACCATCACCTTCTCAAGGGAATTTGGAAATGGGTAATAAATGCTGTCCTGGCCAGCAATGCCCAATTTCAACAAACGAACAAAATAAAGGAAAAATTTGAAAGCTTCTAGGTGTTGATATGTCCAGATTCACTTTCAAGGCATTCAGGATTTGATAACATCAGAGAATCCATCCAGCTGAATATTTTGTTGGGGGGGGGGTGGAGTTTCTAAGGAGAGGGGAGGAGTAGCTTGAAGGGATAGTCCTCCTCAAATGCTACCTTAAACGTCTCTCCATCATCCCCTCTTGCTTCTTCTCCATTATTGTGAAAGTTGACTGGAACCTCCATACCTCAAACCTTATAGGTGGGAGTGAAAACACCTGGAGCTGTCAGCTTCCTTTAGATGGGTAGCTTACGCAACACTATTGACCCTAGGTTCAATTACATCCCACTGCAGTGATATATAATCACTGTGTTGCTGCACATTTCACCTTGCAAAGTCAATAACAAACTGAGTCCTGACTTGTCTGCCCAGATTTGAGTTACCAAATGCTCTTTCCTAGCCTTATGACCAGTTCTGCTGATCTTTTAAAGAAATTATGATAAGCAATCATTAAACAACTTGCCTGCTCATTCCAATCCCTGATCCACCCAAATCATAGAAACCTGAGGCAGCGATTCTGTTTTCAGAGCATAGCATGTGTCTTGGCACTCATCTAATTTATTTTAATGAACACTGGGGTTTATTTGATGGGTGGGGATCACAGAGTGAAGTAATCCATGATTGCAGATCCTGCTGCGTCACATATATGGCAGAAAACCAACAACAATGGCTTGTGCTCCAATTTCCATGTCAAAATATGCAGTTTAGCTGAATGTGTGGTGAAAACAGCAAGAAACATTTGGCTATTGATGGTAGGACATTTTATAGAGTGAAATTCTAGGAATCTTGGTGGCCTAAACAGCAAGACTAAATTATTCAGATAATGCTAAAATCAAGCTGCAAATAACATTCTTCTGTGAGAAGCAGGTGGTCTTCCCCCCTCATTTTGCCTTCTATTTATGTAGTAGATAAGCCATTATTACTACCAGGAATTTGTGGTGACAGTTCTCAGTTGGAATACCATTTGATCAGTCTATAAATATATCAATTTGCTGTTCCAGATTGTGCAAAAGCGAGATGAATTTCAGAGATGTCTTGATACTCATGATTCTACCAGAATCTGCTCTGAATTTCTTATCTCCGAAAGAATCCTTTGCTAATAGAGATAGTGAAAACCTATTTCTGCTTTGTTTATGCTCATTAATAGCAAGAAAAAATGTTTGCATCCATAATATTCCCTAGCTGCATTGGCTAAGCAGTCATTTTCTACATTCTTTTGCTGAGGTGTGTATTCATCCACTACTTGCAAACCCTCAGGAAAAAAGTGCAAAATGTTAACATTTGTTGTTCCATGGGGTTACTTTACATTGGAAGAGTAGGGGCAGTGCTTCCCTTTGGATTCTTCCAGCTTTACCAGGTAATTTTCAGCAGGAAATTGCTGAGACAACAGGGGCCAGAGCATTGAATGATTTCCCCATGCCATTTTGGTTTACCTGAATCAGGGTTGCCAACTTAGGTTACATGTATACCTTAACGATTTTACCTCTCTGTCAATTACCTGAAGCAGTAAAGCAGCCTTTTCCTCCTTCTGCACTATTTCTGTATGCAAGCATTGACAGAAAATTGCAAAGGACAGACGTTTTTCAATGCCCTGATTATTTCTAGTTTTGCTCACAGCAAAAGATGGGAAATTAATCTTTAATTCTCAGGAACAGCAGGACTTCTGGGAGAGCTGGCAATCCTAACCTGAATAAGCAAATGGAACATCAATGATTGTCTCT
This sequence comes from Stegostoma tigrinum, assembly GCF_030684315.1. Lineage (NCBI taxonomy): Eukaryota > Metazoa > Chordata > Chondrichthyes > Orectolobiformes > Stegostomatidae > Stegostoma > Stegostoma tigrinum. Next base: position 15,825,536 of record NC_081354.1, read on the forward strand.
TTGAAGGACAAAATGTACCACTTTAGCAATCCCTTGGTACTGCTCCGGAATATCTTCTTAGGTTAGCAACTCCAAACCTCTCAATATTCTCAAACAAAAGCAGAAATTGCTGAGAAACTCAGCAGGTTTTGCAGCATCTGTGGAAAGAAGGCAGAATTAACATTTTGAGTCCAGTGACTCTGCTGATGTTCTGATGGAGAGTTGAGATAGGAAGCAAAATGAAACAAAGGGGAAAATATTAACTTTGACTCTTACAGAATTTAGCTTGCAATAAATAATAGAGCTGGCATTTAACTTTTGCCTCTCTGATTTCATGAAATTATGAAGCATGTTACAACCAGTTAAAGCAGTTGAAAAGTAGCCTTTGAGGTATCCTGAGGCTATGAAAGATGCTATATAAATGCAAGTTCTTTCTTTTTAATTGTATCATTTGTAATTGCAGCCAGTTTATACACAATAAACTTCCACAAACCAAGTATCCTGTTTCAACAATGTTGATTGAGGGATTAATATTAATAAGGTGTATGGTCACAGCTGATGATAATATTGGACAAGCCATATCCCTATGTGAAATCTGGCTTGATAGTTCACAAGTTTTATAACACTTAATGAATTAACTCCACAGGTAGCTCACGAGCCATTTAGCTGAATTCATAATGCTTTCTCGGAAATTGTGTTTTTGGTTCACTGTTCCAAATTACTTTCTGATCGTTTCTTGAAAAAATGTTTCTTTCACAGAACTGAAAAGTAAAGGCCGTTTTTCTTCTACTTTCACATTTCAGTTTCCAAATAATCATAATGTATTACAAGCCTTGATTGCACAGAACTCTTATGAATAATATAGCTTTAGGCAAATATTTACATTTTGTTGAAATGACGAATTAAACACACCAAAGAGATGGACAGGATGAGACTAGGCATTGCATTGGACTTATCCCAAACTGTCACAACATAACTACGTGTAACAACACCCTCCAGTTTCATTCCATCTGTGGTCATGTAATCTCCAGGGAGAGGCAAAAGAAAGACAGATGAGAAACATCCTAGCCTCGAGCAATTTGAGAGAAGAAAATGTCTTGGTAATACTTTGCACCTCTTTAAGAGTAACAGAACAAGCTCTAGAGATTGTAGCGAGCAGAAGGTAAGTAACCAACTTCGCACTGAGCTTTTACGGACAGTTCTATTAAGTCACAACAACAAGTTATCCAACTCCTTTTTGAACTGATGCAGTGAATCTTCACACAAACTAATGTTGCTCCACACATTGATGAAAATGCCTGGTTCAATTAGCTCGTCTACATTCACAGACACTGCTTGCTTTCGTCCTTTGTTTCCATGACTTCTTGTCTCTATTGTGCATTATTTATTAAACTTATATTTTTATCGATCTTGATCTTTGTCTTTGCAGCTTTTGGGTTTAATATCTTTATATTTGTTTGTTGTTTCTCTCAACAACCCGAGTGAGTCTCCTTTCTCCAGCACGTTTCTCATCTTTTCATAAGCACGTAGTTTATAAGGACCCAGCTTTGATGCAGCATGGGCAGCCTCTTGTTTCTGAGCCCGAAGGTCATGGATTCAAACTGTACTCCAGAGAATTGACTCATAACCTAAGTTAACACTTCAACATTGACGGAGTGTTACTTTGCCCGCTAAATGTCGCTGAGGCCCTATTTTAGTCAGATGTAAAATATCCCATAGCTCTTTTCAAAGAAGGAAAAGGAAGCAGTCTATTTGGTTAATACATTTCGATTATCCCACACTCAGAAAAATAGATGATGTGATCATGTATCTCATTGCAGGTGGGGTCTTGTGGTCTATAAGCTGGCTGACGTGTTTCCTTTTGTTACAAGTGAAACTACACTTCAAAGGCTGTGAAGCACTTGAGACATTCTGAGGTCATGACAAATGCTACAAAAATGCAAATTCTTCCATTTTTCAGTGGTTCCTCATCAAACTTACAACGTCTCTCTGCCATGGAGTTGTTTTTTGTGTATATGAATTGGTGCCTATCAAGTTCTACAGAATAATTAATATTGAGGGTTTAATTTTTGACTGGCTGATCATTAAAGCTTCTTAGCCAAGAATGTGCCTATAATTATCTTCAAGTACTGGGCTCGTGGGATCACAGCTGCAGACCTCATAGAAGGAAGTTATAATTAAGGTTAACACTTTAACAAGGAGCAGATGTACCTCTTGACGTTGTGAAACACCAAGGGTGGATAGTTAGGATGTGCTAATTGAAAAATCAAGATGTATGATGAATTGGATGAGATGCAGACTTGGGTGGAGCTGTAGCCTGTACAGACTCAGCACAATACTGATTCACAAAAAGATTCATTAATTACAGGTACAATGGGGCTGCTGACAGGAAAGTGTATTTGCCGGAAGTTTGCTCACCCATCATTTTCTTCCTCCATTTATGAACCTAATGGTTAACGCTGAAAGGCTCAGACCCTTTTCCACCATTGCTTTTCCATATCTAGCTGCGATTTTTTCATGAGCAGCATGTATGGAACCATATATTCGCAACACTGTAAAGTACAGGTATACATTGGAACAAATAATAAACATGCGCTGATTAGACAATTGGAGCAACTTAAATTTATTCAATGCAGGAGGAAGTGGCTTTCAGACTCGCAATTTGTTGTCACAGCTGGACCTGAAGTTGCCATGTGATTCCCTTCAGGCTGTCTGCTCAATTTGGGTGTAATCAAAATAAATAACACTAACGATTTTATGCTTCTACATGCAAGAGGGGTATCACCATTCCACCTCATAATGGAATCTCCATGATCTTTTCCATTAACTCGTAAAATTCCGTTCATCAGAAGTAGTCTTCATGCCCAAAACTGTCCCATCTCTTCAGATCAGAATGACAAGTTTTTGCTGATTTTGGAGGGTTTTCTGCACATTGTACCCAGATCCTTGGATGAACAAGGGTCCCAGTGATCAGACTGAACACCTGAGCTGCAGTGACAAGCAGTCAGTTCAGCCTGGGAACATAGAAGTAGGTTATTCAGCCTCTTGTGCTGTTCTGTGGTAGGACTGTTCTCCCATTGCTGCAGCAATGTATTCAAATTACTTTAACTTCCTTTTGTTTAGTTTAAGTTTGGTAAATTAATCTTCCCTCAGTACCTCACAACCTTATGTTCACCAGCGTCTTGCAGCCACACTAGTGAGTCCACCCTGCTGGAGTAATTAGCTAATTGAAGGCAGCGGCAACTCGCAGTCGATTGTTTAGTGTCTTATTTTGTAATCCTCAGCTGCACTCTGAAGGAAATATTCTTTTCCCTTGCCTTAAGTACAATCCAACTCAGCATGTGAGGCCCCATTGGCTCTGATCCAGCATCAGTTGCTTGAATCATGAGAAATCCGACATCCAGGTTTATGCCTTGTCTTGTGCAGTGTCCACTGCACACGTTGCAGCCCAATGAAAACTCCACACCTCGATGTTTTGACTGGTACCACATGATGAGGTAGATATGGTTCTGCATGATATATTGAGATGTCACAGTAAAAATCACAGCAATTTCATCTCTAATACGAGTGATTATAACAATAGAAAGAAAGGACTTAATTTTGATTGCATCTTATCTTTATTCTATGAAGTGTTCAAGACCAATATCTCCTTTGATTTTGAATGTTGCTGAAAAGAAACAAAAGTTACTGAAACTTTTAACCTTGCACACATTGAGACAATTGCCAGAATGCCAAATTTTCAATGGTTTTGGCAGATTATAGTACCGAAGAAAAGCGTGCTGATTGGTTGGCAGGTTAACTCAATTAGCTGTAGCATTGCTATGGAGAAACTGTTGTTAACTATAGGCTTCCCAAACTCATAGATAATTTTTTAAAAAATACAAAGTGTGAACATATTCCTTTTATTTTCCAAGAATGGGACCTCAAAAATGAATATATGTCACCTCAAACAATTGCAAATGAGCCATATTAGTTATGTGAACACTCAGTCTTGTTCAGCTGGTGTTGCCCAATTACAGGATCACATCTAACAACAGATTGCTCATCCTACACTTCCAACAACATCACATTACGGGTTTAATCAACATATCTACCATTTGTAGCTGGAGATAACAAGATGTAGAGCTGGATGGACACAGCAGGCCAGGCAGCATCAGAGGAGCAAGAAAGCCAATGTTTCGGGACTGGGCCTTTCTTATCTTGTTATCTCAGACTCCAGCATCAGCAGTTCCTACTATCTCCCATACGTAGCAGGAGGTTGTTTACACACTCAGGTCAAACTAGAACAAGTGGGCATTGCCTCAAAATAAGGGTCAGCAGATTTAGGACTGAGTTGACGAGGAGCTTCTTTGCCCAAAACTGTGGAATTCCCTGCCCAGTGAAGCAGTTGAGGCTACCTCAATGAATGGTTTTAAGGAAAAGCGAGATAGATCTTTGATCAATAAAAGAATTTTGGGTTGTGGAGAGAGGGCGGACAAGTGGTGTGAGTCCACGAAAAAGATCAGCCATGATTTTATTGAATGGCAGAGTAGGCTCGATGGGCCAGATGGCCTACTCTTGCTCCTATTTCTTATGTTGTTATGTACATTCCTACCCGGCACCAACATTCCACCTAAATCTTTTCTTCTGCATGAACCTTCACACTCCACGCATGGCAGCAAATTCAGAACTGTAATTAAAGCAGCGATTGGTGTCAACACGCTAATCACTATGTGCAGAATGTTGGAGCATCATGTGTCTTACAGGGGACATTGCCCAGCAGTTTGAGGTCTCATTGACCCAGTTCTAGTCACAAATGCTTGATTCATGAGAGATTGTGATTTTGTTTTAGTCATTCATAGGATCAGACCATCTCTGGCTAGATCAGCATTTTTCATCCAACCCTAGTTTCCCAGGGAGCTGTTTAAAGTCAACCACATTGCTATGAGTCTGGAGTCGTACATAGGCCAGGACAGGTAAGGATGACAAATATTTTTCCATAAAGAATATTAGCAAACCAGACTGATTTTATGACAATCAACACTGATTACATGATTGGCAAAAGATTGGCCCTTTTTGATAAATGCCAGATTTTTTCCAGCTTATGCCAATGAATTTTCACAGTCAAGTCAGCATAATGTCATCTGTGCAAAACTGGTGCAGTGTTGAGCAGATTGTGGGTGTCCCTCACCACTTGTATCCCAGTGCTATGATATAATTTCAAACTCTATACCGTATTTTAATTTTCACTTGGATGGGTTCGAATTGTCTGAGTTTCAAGCCACCCTTTTATTGGACAGTGTTGTGTGTACCTGTCACATAATGAGCTGTCCTCATATAAGAACGTGACAGCAACGCTTTTGTATCCTGTTGTAACACTCCTGGCATAAAGATAAGCAAGGAATATAAGTCGACCACTCGATCTTTAAGCCTGTTCTGCCATTTAATAAGATCGTGGCTGATCTGGTTTTAAGCTCAAATCTACTTTCCTTCATATCCCTGACAATGTTTCATCCCATTGGTAATCAAGAACCTATGACTGCCTTAACAATATGTAAGTATCATGTCTTGTACATGAAGCAAAGGGCTACATTACTTGCAGTTATCAACATGACAGCTCTGCTGAGTGGTAGAAATGGTTGCAACAATGTCAGAACAATGAACTTTTCAAAGCTGTAACTTTGGATGTTTTGTTTTGGTAAAGATGTAGTAGAAAAGATGATGCTTTGGATGAGTGTGGGAACCCCTGGAGTCTGTCTAGAATGGATAGTGTTAGCAAAAAGAATGAATGTCTGGCACTGATCCTAAGCATAGGTGCATAACAAACTTACTGATCTCTGGAAGTTTGAATCTCATGGATTCAAACTTTGGTAATAATTAATGTATTACGTTGCAGTGCCTCCTAACCACACTTCACTGCTAGTTTGACACAACATTACAGGAGGTGATTACTTAACCTTCTGGCAGCTGTCTAATTGTTTTTCAAATCTATAGATGTATTGTGTTTTAGTACTGTACTCTGTATTTCTGCCACATCAAGTCATTTTTCATTGTGACCATGCAACGCAGCAGAAAACAAACAGCACAGTCAACAAAAGTAACTATAAACAAAACAGAAAATGCTGGAAGCATTCACACAGCAGGTCAGTAGCTGTGCCAGCGATCCATCTCATTATTTATTTCATGCTGACCTTGAGTTTCACTAGTTTCTCCTTTTCACATCTACATCACCTGTTTACTGCATGTCCACAGGTTCTCACAGAGAGGATGATGGCTGTGGCCATCTGGGATTCTGACTGAAGCCAATTTTTCTTCTTACACTCTGCATTACCAATGCCCCGTTGAGTACCGTAATTATGTATCATGTATCAGTCTGCAATATACTTAGGAATATAGGCTAGCCTGCACTGCTTGTTCCAATCCCATCATTTCTTAAGTGGAAGTAGTATGTCCAATGGAATACTCATAGATTTAACTAAATCTACTGCCTCATAGTGATATGTGGAGATCACCTCTAAAAGAGTGGATAGAACAGTGGGAAATCCAAAGACACAATGAAATAAGCAGTGAACTGCAGGGATCAACCTGCAATAAATCTTTGTAACAATTGTGTAGACTCCTCTATAAAGAATTGAAACATGGTTGAATGAGGCAACCATCTAATATGTGTTTCATGTGGGGTCTGAGCTTCAGCAGTGCCTTTCACAGCCAGGTGTGCCACAAAGATTAGTGTTGGGTTCACTGCTTTTCATCATTCATATAAATGATTTGGAGAGAATATAGGATGCATGGTTATAGTTTGCAGATGACACTAAACTAGGTGGTGTAGTAGACAGCGAGGAAGATTATCTCAGAGTACAACAGGACCTTGATCAGATGGGCCAATAGGCCAAGGAGTGGCCAATGGAGTTTAACTTAGATAAATGTGAGGTGTTGCATTTTGGTAAGGCAAACCAGGATAGTACTTATACAGTTAATGTAAAGTCTTGGGAAGTGTTGTCGAACAGAGAGACCTCGGGGTGCAGGTGCATAATTCCTTGGAAATTGAATCACAGGTAGACAGGGTGTTGAAGAAGGGATTTAGCCTTTATTGATCAGAACATTGAGGATAGGAATTGGGACACCATGTTGCAGCTGTAGAGAACACTGGTGAGGTCACTTTTATAATACTGCATGCAATTCTCGTCACCCATCTATAGGAAAAATGTTGTTAAACTTGACAGGGTGTGGAAAAGATTTCCAAGGATGTTACCAGCACAGGAGGTTTGAATTATAGGGAAAGGCTGAATAGGCTGGGGCTATTTTCCCTGGAGCATTGGAGGCTAAGGGATAACCTTATAGAGGGGCATGGATAGGATGAATAGCCAAGGTTCTTTTTTCTAGAATGGGACAGTTCAAAACTAGATGTCATAGTTTTAAGATGAGAGGGGAAAAGATATAAGAAAGACCTGAGAGGCAACATTTTTCACAGAGAGAGTAGTGCACATATGGAATGTGATGCCAGAGGAGGTGGTGGAGTTGGGTACAATGACAGTATTTAAATGGCATCAGGATGGGTATATGAATAGGAAGAGTTTAGAGGGATGTGGACCAAATGCTGACAAATGGGACTAAGTCAGATTTTGATGTCTGGTTGCACAGATGAGTTGGACCAGAGGATCTGAGTCTATGCTGTATGACTCTATGATTCTATGACTGTAAGTCTTCAATGCAGTTGAAAAACCAGTAGAAAAAAACCACGTGAAAGTAGTGCTCATAGTCAAAAAGGATGATGCATTAGATTCAAGGAACTATAGAACCATTGTACATATGTCATTCTCATATTGGATTCATAATAGTTTCAACTATAGGAGAAAACTTCAGCATCATATGTGCAATAATAACAAATTTAAGCAGCATCAACATAATGAAGTGATAAGTGCAATTTCTTATTTATATTTTGTCTTGAGCCTTGGTAAGTTTAATTCTTGGTGCACAGGCACATTCCCATCATAATGCTAAGCGACTGACAAAAAGCTCACCTCACCATCTGATGCAGAGCGAGATAGTAGAAACTGCAGATGCTGGAGAATCTGAGATAACAAGGTGTAGTACTGGATGAACACAGCAGGCCAAGCAGCGTCAGAGGAGCAGGAAAGCTGACGTTTCGGGCCTAGACCTTTTTTCATCTGACGGCCCAGGTTATCTGGGCCCAATGCACATCAGCTCCATAGGTATGGAGTATTAGATCACAACTTTCAATATTTTGAAAGTTACGAATTGTAACATGAGGACTTAAAACTGAACTCACTGCATGATGGCTTTATTTTAGTTAATGTGTCTTGAAACAGATAAAGATTTAAAACCATCCAATTAAACATTTAAATGGGAGACAAGTTATACAAGATTCACCAAGATATCAATTCCAGTACATTGGGCTTATACTATGATTACACCAAAATTAATCAATCAAACAAGAATTTGCTTATGCCAGCCACCTCCTCGATCTCTCCAGGCAATCTTTTCTATATATCAACAACACTTAATAAAATATTGCAAAACTGAGGAGCTGTAATTGGGCATTTAGCAAGGGTAAGTGGGTAATTAATAGTGATAATGGAAGAGGTGAATGCCATTGGGAAAATTTACAATGGAGTGTCTGCCAGCAGAAGAACAAAAAACACATTACAAATTAAAGAATAAAAATCTTGTTGGGAACATTTCCAAGGCCATGGCATTTGGATAGTATTCATACAATGAGAAGATATTTTTATGATGTAGCCAAAAAGTTAATATTAAGATCTAGATGGATGGAAGAAGAAGTTAAGTTACCATCTCTAAGTTACCAGGTGTGGTTTGCAACGCTATAGTCTTGTTATAAAAAAAGGTCTACATTAATCTCTCTTCCATACTTTGCAGCACATTAGCATCTCATTCGACTCACTGTCCTTATAAAAATTAATTATTTTTGATAACATGTTCAGATAGAGGTTTACCTTGTGATATTTTGTTCCACGTGCTCTGTAAATTCTGAAGCAAATCCTTTTTTTAATCAGCCAATTTGTTCAGGATGTTATTATACACCTCTGGAGCAGTTGGAACCTAAACACGGGCCTCCTGACTCAGAGGTGGGGGTACTAACACTGCACCACAAGAAGCCTGAGCAAATCTTCCATTTTTATAGCCATCATTATTAATCACCTGTTTCGCAATCATTGACTCATCCTCCCTCCTCTGCAACAAAATGCATTGTTTTTATTCTTTTATGCAACATTAATATGCCTGGCAAGACCAACATTTATTGCCCATCCCTAATTGCCTTCAAAGTTCTAAAGGTAAGCTGCTATGTTGTACTGCTGCAATCATTTTTATAAAAGTTTTCTCATTGTCCTATTAGATGCAGAATTGAATTCAATATTCTTTATTGTCACATGTATTCAATATGAAATACAGTGAAAAGTATGTACCACGGCAGTGCATAAGTGCCATTCACATTAACTTAGAATAAAGTAGTCAAAAATGGATAACTTAAAGAGAGTCCAAACTTTCCTTCTCCAATGCTATACCAGGTCACCACCAGAGTCCTGCTCCAGGCTTCCCAACCCACACCGTGCCACTGAGAATATCCCGCTCTGGACTTCCCAGAACATGCCACGCTGCCGAGACCATCCCTCGGTTCCTCCATTGCTCAAGGGATGCAGCCCCTTATCTCAAGCTGCCTTCCCTTGCCTGCCACCACTCCCACTGCCACCTCGTGCTTGCTGCCCACGCGATGTTCTGACGCTGCTTCCCACGTGCTTTCTGGATATTTGCCCCAGTGATAGTGAAGGAACAGTGAAACATTTCTCAACCAGAACAAGTCAGGTCCAGAGATATTAGAACACCGCGTAAGTTCCCCTCCGAGCCACTCGCCAACCTGACTTGGAACTATATTATGTTTTCTTCACTGCCAGGAACTACCTCTCTAATGGTACAGCGGGTCTACGTACACTACATAGACTGCAGTTCAAGAAGACAAATCACCAGCACTTTCTCGAAGGCAATTAGGGATGGGCAATAAATGTTGGCCCACCATCAGCCAAGTCTGTATCCACTGAATGAATAAAAAAACTTTTGTTTCTGTTAGCAGAATTCCAATACTTGTCTTTCATTCAATATGTAACTCTTATGGGATAATTTTAGACTTTTATATCCTTAACAATATAATGGCTCACATCAGTTCCAGCCTATCAAATTGCCTTGATCCATTGCAATTCGCCAACTGACACAACAGGTCCATGGCCCTACACACCCCTGGAACATCAACACAATAAGGATACCTACATCGGCTCCTACTTATTGACTACATCTCCACCTTCATGACCATAATTCCAAACAAACTCGCCTTTAAACTGTGAGATCTAGGTCTCGACTTTCCTCTCTGTAACTGGATTCTCAGTTCCTGACCCAGGGGCCATAATCAGTAAGAATAGGCGATAACATCTTCTCCAGCATAATCCTCAGCACCATGCCCCGCAAGGCTGTGTAGTCAGCTCCTTACTATACTCCGTAGGCAATCACGACTGTGTGACCAAATTCTGTCCCAACTCCATTTACAATGACAAGGCAGAATACAGCAAAGAGATTGAGTACTTTGTGGCATGGTGTAAAGATAACAATCTCTTCATCAATGTCAGCAAAATGAAGGAGTAGGTCATTGACATCAGGAAGTGGAGTGGAGGACACGCTCCTGTCTGCATCAATGGTGCTGAAGAGGAGATAGTGGAGACTGTCAACTTCCTGGGAATGGCGATCACCAACAATTTGTCCTGGTCCACCCACGCCATGCTACAGTCAAGAAAGCACAATGTCTCTAGTTCCTCAGGACACTGAGAAAATTCAACATGTCCACAAAGACTCTGACCAATTTTTATGGAGGTACCATAGAAATCACCCTGGATGTATCTGAATGTATCACAGCATGGTTTGACAACTGAACTTGCAATGGATCAAGGCAATTTGATAGGCTGGAACTGATGTGAGCCATTATATTGTTAAGGATATAACATAGGAGAGACATGAAAGCAACCCTTTCCATCACACAAGCCAGCCTTTCATCCATTGATTCCATCTCTCCTTCCCACTGTGTTGGGAAAGCAACTAACCTAATCAAAGACCCCATCCCAGTTATACTCTCTGCCACCCTCTTCCATCAGGCAGAAGATATAAAAGTTTGAATACACATACAAACAGATTCATGGACAGCTTCTTCCAGGCTGTTATCAGACTTTTGAATGGATCTCTCAAATGTTAATTCATTTTTCACAGCATCTCGTGACATGTGACAGCAATAAATCAAACTTAGACTCAAAAAAACTCAACTTGCAGGCGAACATCTGTACTGATGCAGTATTTCACTATTCCTGGTCTCAGTGATTCATAGGCTGCAGTCTGTGAAGGGATTCAATGGGAGTAATTTTGATCCCGTAATGGTGCAGAGCAAGTGACGGCAAATCAGCAGCCTGTTTTAAATTTTTATGACTGTTTTTCATCCAATTCAGTCAGCTGCCGATTTACTGTCACCCATTTTATTGCAGTAAGTGAAAATGACTGCAATCAGTGTATCTGTAGAAGCACAGGCTAAAACTGTGAAACAGTAAAGGACTTCCCTGCAATTTTCTTTAATTCTAACTGATTATTATAACTAACTACAAGGCAAAACTATTGGTGTAGGCTGTTAAGCAGACGATCTCCATTTTTAGCCTTTGAGAATTCACATCCGTGATTACATGCAGTATATGGCACTGTAGAACAGCATAATATGTTGATTTTGGGATTAACTCTTGCAACTCCCTCTCTCTGTTGAGAGTCGGAGGCATAATGTAGCTTGGGCTATCCATGTTATTTATTTATTGCTGCTCATTGAATCATATTATAAATGACACTAATTTTAGTGGAACTAAAGCTAAACATTCTGGATCCCAGATGTCCAAAATGAGAACACAAGATACTGAAAACACTTAGCAGGTCCGGCAGGTGCAGGGAGGGAGAGAAAGAGAGAGAGAGTGAGAGTTATTATTTCGGGTCTTTGAAATTGAAGGATCATGAAAATATGAAATGTTTTGACCAAACAAATGTAGGAGGAGAAGAGAGGAAGTGAAAAAAACAAAGTCTGTGATAGGGTAGAGGGTGATAGAGATGAACTGATTGAAGAATTTATGGTACAAAAGGCAAAGGGAGAGGTAACAGTTGTCGTAAAGAAACTAAAGATTTGTCCAGAGTAGATAGGAAAGACAGAGTAATGGATGGTCATATCTGAAGGCAGCAACTTGAAACAAAGTTAAGATTGACACATGCAAATTAAAACGAAACAAAATGAGTAGATCATTTACAGTATGAAATTGTTGCACTCAATGTTGAGCCAAGAAGGTTTTAAAATGTGAAATGCTAATTCTTGACTGTGCTTTCACAGTGACCTCTTCATCCCTTTCTTGCTGCCCTGTTCTGTTGATACTCAATCTAAGCGTGAGGAACAGCATCTCATCTTTCGATCAGGCCTACAGAGCTCTCAGGAACAGCCAGCTGCTTTACTTGCGTCACAAGAGATTCGACTCTATAAACATTTAAGTCATCTGCAATTACAGAAAATGTACAATGCAAATGTCTACTCAATTCTGGAAGTCTCATGACTCATGCATTCTTTAGCACTCACAGCTCCCAGAGTTATTTGAGGTCTCTGCACAAATGCTAGTTTGGATCTAAGGTGACAAGAAATATCCACTGAGGACGTTGCCTCATGACACCTGCACATCATGCCCAGACCCCCACAAAGGAGTGTTACAATGTCATTCATCAATCAACCAGGGTTATTATTGAGCAATTCATTAGTTTGATTAAATACACTTCTGCCGCTGGATTGCTCAAGGAGAGCAACCTATACACAGTGGATGCCTAGGCTATTTGTGGTTTGTTGTGCATTGCTTTTGAGCTTTTGGCAGAAGCTGCAATCCTCAGCTAATGAGCAAGAAGACACAGAATCTGAGGAAGAGGTCATAAATATCACAGCAGTTTCTCCTGATGGTACAGCAATGGAGAGATGTGCCAGAGCATCTTGAAGAAACATCATTATGCATTGATTTGCATAGAATGAGGAGACTAGTTAACGTGTACAACATAGTCTACAAAACATTACCTGCTCTGGGTTCTGTCTGCATCTTCCAGGAACGACTGCTACCCCATTTCCTCTGCCATCTAGAAGGACAGAAGGAGTAAATCTTTGACATATACAATCACACTTGAAGACTTCACCTGAACAGATATGCTCTGCACATGGCCATATGTTATTAAAGCAGTCATTGCTGACGTTCCACTTTCGTGACTTGATTTTATGGACAAATCCAAGAGTTTCAGTTCAATGCAGATTGATTGTGGAGAACAGAAGGTCAATAGCTACCTACAGCTTTAAACTTCTTTAGAACTTTGTTTGCTCATACTAGTGTTAACTACTACAAGTCATGGTCATTTGAGATATACCAGGTTCTAATCTTACTGTTGTTTTGCTGAAAGATTATTATTTGTGCATCAATCTCTCTCTTCAGATCTATTTCTGATATAATTTACTTCACCGACACTGTTGTATTTCATGCCCAGTGGGAAGCATCTCTGTGATATCATTGCAATGTTGCTTTAGGTTCCTAAAGCCCTTACACAGCAAACATCATCTAGGTGCTTTCCCTGGCCATAAACATTGATTAAAATGTATATACATTCTGAACAAATTATTTAGGTTACTTTATTTTTTTCCTTTAAGGGGACATATTCACTTTGTCTGGTACTTGGCCTTTTGTTCATGGGTGCTCAGTCTGAACTTGGCTGCCAGTGGGCTTTCACTGCTGTCACTGTTTTTCCCCGTTTCCTTTAAAAGATGGTTTCCTCTATTACTGACCGTAAAAAAACTTTTATTCATTTAGAGCTGTTTTAGTGGACTCTCTGTTGGAGCTTTCTGTTCTGAGATTCCCGCTTCACAGTAGTTTTTTCCACTCTATGGTTCTTCTGGTTCATCATCGGGCTTAATGCTGAAAAAAAAAGATTTTTTGCGTTCTTCTCCAAATAATCTCTGGCTTGTTTTTGATTTTCATTTCTCCAACCATTTTCCTGGCACTGGATGCCACTGCTGCCAATATCTTTTGCGTGTGGTTTTGTGCATGCATCTGTGAGTTTGCATTCACAATGGACTAATCAAGGAGAAGGTCAAAAACTGTTTCACTGTTTCCCTACCCTCCTTATCTGCATGCACACCATGCCATTTAATGTCTCATCCCTTGTCATTTACATCCAATTGTATTCTCCAAACACTTTGCAACATTTACTCTGCATGTTCAAAATCGCTCATGGAATGTGATTATCACCAACTGGGCCAGCATTTATTACCCTTGAGGAGGTGGTGGTGAGGTGCCTGCTTAACTGCTGCACTCTATTTGATGTAGGAGGACTCACACAATGCTATTAGGGAGGGAATTCCAGTGTTTTGACTCAGCGGCATTGAAGGAACGGTGATATATTTCCACACCAGGATTCCAAGTGGCTTCCAGGGGACATTATAGGTTCTCAAACTTACCCGCCACATGCCACAGTGTGGAGCTGCAAGAACACAGAAGGCCAGGCCCAAAATGTTGGCTTTCTTGCTCTTCTAATGCTGCCAGGCCTACCATGTTATCTCAAACTCCAGCATCGGTGGTTCTTACTATCTCTGGCCTCATGCCATGCTGTGCTGAGACTGACAACACCAGACTAGCCCTTGACTCGCACACAAACGCTTCTTGATGCCCCATGACAGCCCTGTCGATACAATGCCACAGTGGCACTAACCCTGACAGATCCAAAGAGGTTGTTCACATGTGTGTGTGTGTGCGCGCGCCACTGGAGTCAGCACTGCAGGCTGAACCTATGCTTACCAACCTCCTGAAATCACCGATCTCCTTGGTCTGTTGGGAGAGTCTAAAGTTGTCACCACTTGCGATAAGCACCTCCCACTGATCCCAAAGAGGAGATCCTGCAAGGGCTCATTGCTAAACTGTAGGGCTGCAGGTTATCCATCCTGCAACATTTTGGGTGGAGGATAGATGATGTAGGTGACAGCTGATCTAGCACTGTGCAGTTTGGGTGGGAGTCACATAGGTGGCAACAGGAATACAATGGGGTATGATTTTACTGGGGCAGTGATACAGCTGACAGCACTGAAGTCCACTGGGATGTGGAGATGCTAGGGGTCCAAACAAAAAGGTAACGTTGGAAAAGATAATGAAGGTCAGTTTAATATCGTTAAGTTCTGCTCCTGCCTGCAGCTATCTTAAAACTCAACCAAAACTTTGAGGTGGTCAGTTGACAATGGGTTTGGGCACTTCCTTCCTGTTCCTTCCTGCATGACTGATTACCACCAGCCTTTTAAATTTGGAAACATCGTCAACTCTGTTTTTGCCTTTGAGAAACTCAAGTGTCAAAAATCCATTTCCGTCCATTAACTCCGAATCTCTCTTCACAGACAGTGCTAGACTAGCAGAGCATTTCCAGTATTTTTATTTTTTTTAGTTCTGATTCTAATAGGGTCAGCAGTTTTACGATGCTGCAACTTTCACACTTCATAAAAAATTGAAGACGTTTTTGCTAAAATGACCCGCAGCTGAAGTCATACTCAATAATTTGATGATAATTTGGTAAGAAGCTGATAATTTAAACAAAAACAACATAACTGAAAAATAGCCCTAAATAAAGACTTGTTACCAAGATCACTGAAGTGCTAATTTTAACCATTGGATTTCACAATTTCTATTTTGGAATAGTGTTCATTAATTAGACGCATAGAGCTTTACAGCACGGAAATAAACCCTTTGGTACAACCTTTTCATGTCGACTAGGTATCCTAAATAAATCTAGTCCCATTTGCCAGTATTTGGCCCATATCAGTCTAAGCCCTTCATATTCAAATACCCATCCAGGTGCCTTTTAAATGTAATTGTACCAGCCTCCACCACTTCCTCTGGCAGCTCATTCCAAACAGACATCACCCACTGCGTGAAAAAGTTGCCCCAGGTTCCTTTTAAATTTTTCCCTTCTTACCTTAAAACTGCACCCTCTAGTTTTGGACTCCCCTACCTTGGGGAAAAGACCTTGGCTACTCACCTAGTGGTCTTAGCTAATACTCATAAAAAGAAGTTACAACGGAGGGTACAGTGGAACTTATTCCCCCTTTATCTGCAACAATATTTGATTAGTTGCAGTACATGTGGGGGAAAAAAGGAGCACATTGTTGTCATAGTTGATTTCAACACTTTAAAATGGAATTGAGTTCTGATAGTGCAAAATTTATTTCCTATTGAATGATATCCCACCAGGAATTTTGACTGATTACCATTCCTGGTGTTTTCTCATCCCCTGGGCTATGTAGTTTGGTTTTAGCTCCTGGGATCAGTCTTCTCATACAAACAAACTGGATTGATGAATATTATTCCAAAACATCATTTGAAATTGCGAAATCCAGTGTTTTGAGTAAGATCTTTCTGCAAGCCAGTCTCTGCATTGTTCCAGACAACTCAGTGCAGAATGTTCCACTTTACTGCAGAAAGTATTACTGCCCTGCTAGTTAGGAGTTAGTCCTTATTAGTAGCATTAGTGTGTTCTATTCCAAACATCTATGGCTCGAATTTCTGGCTACCAATACATAAACTATTGCTCTATTTTTAGATGTGAGTTTCATCCCCTGAATTGAAACACGAGGGCAATTTTGGATTTCCCCACTGGTGAACAGGTATGGTTTTTATGACAGGCTGACAACACACAATAGTCAGTTTTACTGAACCCACCTTTTATTTCTATGTTTATGAGCTTAATTCAAAATACTGCTGAAGAGAGAGACATGACACCGAAGATATTTGTTTTGCACTCATGAGAACAAATGCAAAGCAGAAACAGATCACATTTTATTCAAATTTTCTTTTATTTATTTCTGCAAAACAATGTACACCACAAAAACATGATCACAAGGTGACAATACAGATGCAGTGCGAAACAAGATGCTGGACTTAAGTAAAATTAACAAAATACTTCACGAGATGTAGCAAGTGGAATAAAGTGTAGAAACAGAATAATACTTTTCATGTTGCAGCATAACAGGCATATACCCTGGATCACTGTTCAAGCCCTCCTGGTCTGGGGGTAGCCATGAATTTAACGATTTCCCAAATCTTAATGAACATTTTGTACACTTATTGCACTGAAGAATGTTGAACTGCACCAAGTGCATGTTTGGAGTAGTTCTCAAGATACTCTATATCGAATGCTAAATTGCACCCATCACCTTCTTGCACTCACCTTCAATTATTGCTGGCTTTTAGCCTTACATTGCTCTGTAACATAACTGAGGAATGTTTAGTTCAAAGTGCGAAGAAAAGGAACTGGGACAAGTGACCATGGCCAGATCTCTACCGCCTTTGCTCTCCTCAAACATGTGTGGTCCTTTGGACCAGTGCCCAGCTCAAACTGAATAATTGTACAGTAGGATCCTCCACTGCGGAAAATTACACTCTTTAAGAAGGCTTCAAGAACATCTTCAAGGCTGGATGGTTTCTAGTTAACGTGTTTGGATAGTAGCTGGGAAAGCACATTGTAATAATGGCTACATTGCCCATCTTCCCTCTCCTCCTGGTTACTGAGTGTTGTTAGACTTCTTCCAGTTATAGTTACAATAATGGTACAATAATAATGAGTGGACCGAGATGTGACAGAGCTTTACAGTGCGAAGCATGAATGCACAAAAGTTCACAAAGGTTGTATTAGAGCGTCAGGCGCTTCCATTCAGAGAACGGAACTGAATCAGTTGGTTGCAGCTTTATAAAAATGATCATCTCTATAGCAATCTCAGAGGAGATCCAAGAATGGCTTCACTGCCTTTGCATATCCAAGTCACTGGCACTGATTTTAATAATGGTGAGAGCTTTCTCAATCATTATTGCTTATGTATCCTTCTATTCGCTTCGAATGTTCTGCATCTATCAATATCATTGCCCAATAAAAAACTTAGCTGATTGGCAAGGTGTTATTTTCAATCACCAGTTTGGGCTATGTTAGTTCGTCTTTGCTGGGCAGTATTATCGTTCTGACAATGCACCTCCCTGACCCAGGGTTAAGGGAGTAAGATTAAGATTCCCCAAAACAAAAATTTCAAGTCTAAACTGGAGAAGTCGTGGAATCCCCACAGTGTGGAAAGAGGCCATTCAGCCCACTGAGTCTGCACCAACCCTCTGTGAAGCATCCCACCTGAACTCAATCCTGCCCAACCCTGTCCTCGTAATCCTACATTTACAATGATTGATCCAAATAGTCTGCGCATCCCTGGGTACTACAGACAATCCACTTAAACTGCACATGTTTGGACTGTGAGATGAATCCAGAGGACCTGACAAAACTCACACAGACATGGGGAGAATATGCAAACTCCACATAGGCAGTCACCCAAGGCTAGAATCAAACCTATGTCCCTGGCACTGTGAGGCGCAGTGCTAACTGCTGAACCATCATGTTACTGTAGCACTATTGGCAAATATTGCATCTTAATGACAGCTGTATGACTCCAATCATCATTTTGACAATGGTAAATTGATAAAAGCTTTTTAACCTCATAGCAGCTTTTGCAGTGTTTGTTCCTATGTTTTTCTGTAATGTTCTCCATTTTCCCTCAGACTGGATGTCTTACTATTTCTTTAGAACTCAGACCCAAGGTTGCCTTACCCATGGATCACAACACATTGTTAGCTACTTTATCCATTGTGTCTGCAATGGCCCTTTACTACAGCAATCCAAAAGCATTCCCTGTCCGTAATCAAACATCCAACCGATTTTCTATTCAAAGTTGCCAAATGGAGTCTGCCTGAACCATTACTTTTGATTAAACATTCCATTCAATGGTTTTTTTTCTCTCTGTAAATAAGCTTATTTTGTTCTCCCTCTCCTCCTGTGACAATGTAAAATTGTTAATCTCTTATCATTCACTTACTATCCATTGGAAATACTTTTTGACAATTCACTAATTCACTGCATTAAGGTACACCAGACTGATTGGAACCTGGGTAACATTTTTGACCCTGAGGTAAATTTCCAAACATATATCTGCACCCTCACAATGATGGTCTATTCCCATCTCCATAACACTGCCAAACTCTGCCCCTGCTGTTGAAAATTTTATCACTGCCTTTTTTTAAACCATTAGACTTGACAATTCCAATTATTCTTCACTGGCCACTCCCATTCTCCATAAACCCGACATCATCCAATACTCCAATGCTTATGTCTGATGTCCATTCTCCCAACAACAGGTCTTGAAGTCTACCTTATAAGAGCGTGGATCCTGACTGATCCTGGGCAACACTCATACCTACCACCCATTCCCCATTCTGAATGTCCAGCAGGTCATGGGGGAGGAGGGTAGTGGGTGGCAGGGACGTATTCCCAGGTCACTGATTGTCACTGATCACTGTTTGCCCCCAATCACATTTCTACAGCCTTGCCTATGATTATTCAATGTGAACAGAGTTCCTTTGGTTTTGTGTTGTGTTTTTACCCACTAATTAAGAAACTTTAACTGATTTCATGCAAATCCTTTACAGTTAGCAGAATGTGATTTTTTTTGCTGGATCAACCATCTAAAGAGAAATGGCAGCATATTAACCAATCTCTCCTTAATGTTCACAATATCGTGTTGAGTTTGAAAAATATATGAACTTGGCATAATTGAATGAGATAACAATTAAAGTACAGTATTGGCAAAGGTAGCATTTGAGAGATAGCTTATTACACATCTTCAGTAGCCATTTTCTGCGCAGAAAATGGATAAAGCCTTTTTAGGTTCACTTCAGCTTCTGCTTCCCCTTTTCCCATAACATTGCCTGTTTCTCACAACCTGGGAGTCTTCCCATTGTTTCCCATTGTTATCTGTGCATCACAACACACTGTTAGCTTTATAAAGATAACACGCTTAAATTCAATCAGCTTTCAAATTAACACAAAACATGAATGAAAAGTAATAATCATATTGATTTATTCCAACCTGTCAAAAGGATTTTGTGGTGATCCTGCTGCAGTCCTGTCTGTGCATCCAAATCTGTCAACTAATGTTGAAACAAGCAGTTAGAACATCCAGAAAGAGATCTGTATGTCAGAGAAAACAGTAGAAATCCTGAAAATCCTACTTCTAGATACATTTAGCTTTGTGCACTTGGGTCCTGACAGTTCCACAGCGCATAATCAGATATTGGATTGTTGGGTGAATTTTTGATATTCAAAACTTTAATAAGCTTTGGAAAAAGTTTCCAATAATGTACCAAACAAAAGTAACAAAGAATTACAATGCCTCTCCCATCATAATATAGAAATTTACCAAACAGCTGAGCTTTACAAGGAAAGTTAATGCTCAGGATAATAATTGCCATGAGTAGTTTCTAGTTTTATGAATGCCTCTGTTGGGGAACTTATCATTTTGAAACAATAGAGATTAATACTCAGATGCAGTATTTAAAAGCTTGCAGCAATGTAAAGAAAGCATGAGACATAATTTAACACACATAATAAGTTAAAAACATATAGAGTAAAATTTAATGTCTTTTTTTCAGGCAGAGGTGATGAATGCCCAATTTAAAGACTTCATCCCAGCACTGCTGGTATTCAGACACTGGAGATTTGAATAGTTGCTGCATGGGAGGTACAAAAAGGAAATTCTGTTGCGTTTACTTGGGAGGTTCCAGCTGTGAGAGTCCCATCCTGATCTACTTCACTGTGGCCTGGGGTTCCTCATTGATCCTAGGCAACACTCAGACCTACCACCCATTCCCCATTCTGAATGTACAACAGGTCATAGGGGAGGAGGGTAGTGGGTGGCAGGGACGTATTCCTGGGTCACTGATCGTGGGTGAATCCCATTGCTCACGTTCACTACTGTTGGTTTTGCTCACAGGAGAAGATGCAGAGCTATCAAGCTGGTGCTTGGAGTAAATAGTGCCCATTCAATTAAAAAATATCAATAGCATCTGCAGTGAGCTCCGTACTGCCAGCATGAAGCTGCCAAAGTGTTTGTGCAGTAAGTCTAGCACAGAAAGAATTTGCTTGCCTCATTCACCAAAGATCCTCAGACAGCACCCTCCAAACCTACGACCACTCCCATTTAGAAGGATAAGCGCAGCAGATACATGGGAACACATCAACCTCCAAGTCACACTATCCTCATGTAGAAATATATCACTGTTCCCTCACTGTCGCTGGGTTAAAATCCTGGAATTCCCTCCCCAGTGGCATTGTGGCTCAAACCACAGCAGGTGGGCTGCTGCAGTTCAAAAAGGCAGTTCACCACCACCTTCTCAAGGGCAGTTAGGGATGGGCAATAAATGCTGGTCTAGCCAATGACGTCCACATTCCACAAATGAATTTAAAAGATAACAAAGTCTTAAGAAAAGCATCACAGTAAAAAGGGGTTGGCAGGTAAGACGCAGGGCAAATAACATGCATAGGTTAAACTGTTACAGTTACCGAAAGCTAACTTGGTTCAACCTTTCAGAAACAGATAGAGCAGGCACACAGTGTGAGCACTGTCCACTGTTAACTGCCTGCAGCATGCTCTCTGACCAGTGGCATCTCAAGGTTTCCATGGCTCCTTGTTTCATGGCCAGGGGTAAAGGTGGTTGTGTTCTTTTAGTAAAATGGCATTTTGCTTATTGTTAATGTGAAGAGATGCTAAGTAAATGAAAAGCTATATCTCTGAACTTAATTTTGTCCCTGACTATTAGAGTGTGTTTTGCTGATCTGTCTCTATGCCATGTCTAATTGGGACAAATTCCAACTATTTAAGGGCAGTTTGTTAGCTGTTCCTGAGGCACCTACAAGGTGAAGGCATTGGTTATCATTCTGCGCTGTTGACTGTTTCTGTTCCCCCTGACTAGCCTGCGACTTAGTGCTCGGTAGCTTTTCCAGCTCTCAAACAGTTTCCGATTGCAAGCCCGACGTTTACCCCAGTAAGCACTTTGCTGGCTTCATGCATTGATGTTTCTAGAAGTTTCCTTCCCTGTTTGTCTTGGAGGCTATTGTTTTAAAAG
This sequence comes from Stegostoma tigrinum, assembly GCF_030684315.1. Lineage (NCBI taxonomy): Eukaryota > Metazoa > Chordata > Chondrichthyes > Orectolobiformes > Stegostomatidae > Stegostoma > Stegostoma tigrinum. The sequence continues at coordinate 15,847,585 of NC_081354.1, forward strand.
GCTACCTTTATGTCTCATCTCTGCCACAGAAACAGACCATTCGGCCCAACAGGACGACATCAGTATGAATTCCATGTGATCCTCCTCCCACTCTATGACACCTCTTCCTGTTGCTCTCATCCAGCTTCCCTTTAAATGCAACAATGCTATTTAGCTCAATCATTCCATGTGGTAGTTCTAGATTCTAGATTCTTACCGCTTCATTGGGAAAGACAATGTTGTTGAATTAACTACTGGACTTATTAATGACTTTTATAATGATGGCACACTCTTTCTAACATAAGTCATTCCATCCAGTTTACATACCTTGTGATTATACTTAAATTTATTTCATGCCTATGCAAATTAGTTTGAATACTGTTCCCTGTGCCAGTTACTTCCTTGTAATTACCAACATTGTTGCCAATGTCACACAACGAGGCTTTTGAAAAGAAATTCAACATGAGAACATTGCTTTAACATACTGTGAAACAGAATAGAATGGGGATAGTTCTGTTCTGTAATTGTGTAATTTTAAATCCAAGCTGTAGTTATATAGATAGCCCTATTCTGTCTGTTGTATCACGTCACTGAAATATTGCTAATTATCATTTATATGGCCAATAATCTGAACTTTTCCTGCAATTTTTGTTTTTGGTTCTCATTTACAGCATCTGCAATACTTTCCCTTTTTGAAGAATTTCTGATGACTGGCTAAAATAGATTATGAGAAAACAAACCCAGACTGCACACGTAGGGTGGTATTCAGTGGGGGCACCAGAGGTCTCGTCTGCCAGCTGGAGAGCTGGGGGAGCCCTGTGTCGCCTCCTATTATAAGGCCCACCACTGGACAATGTGAGCCCTCTCTAGGATTCAGGACCACGAGATTAGGGGGGAATGAGGGGTGCGGGTTGAGGCGATCCTGTCAACCAGTGATTGTAGGCAGTGCTATTGGAGGCAATGGCTGCCGCCAGTAATTCACCCACCCAAGCCCAAGGATCACTCAGGGAACCAGGCCATAGGTCGCTAATGATAACAAAGTGTGGAGCTGGATGAACACAGCAGGCCAAGCAGCATCTTAGGAGTACAAAAGCTGACGTTTCAGGCCTAGACCCTTCATCAGAGAGGGGGATGGGGAGAGGGAACTGAAATAAATAGGGAGAGAGGGGGAGGCGGACCGAAGATGGAGAGAAAACAAGATAGGTAGAGAGGAAAGTATAGCTGAGGAGGTAGGGAGGGGATAGGTCAGTCCAGGGAAGATGGGCAGGTCAAGGAGGCGGGATGAGGTTAGTAGGTAGGAAATGGAAGTGCGGCTTGAGGTGGGAGGAGGGGATGGGTGAGAGGAAGAACAGGTTAGGGAGGCAGAGTCAGGCTGGGCTGGTTTTGTGATGCAGTGGGGGGAGGAGAAGAACTGAGCTGGTTTTGGGATGCAGTGGGGGGAGGGGAAGAACTGGGCTGGTTTTGGGATGCAGTGGGGGAAGGGGAAATTTTGAAGCTTGTGAAGTCCACATTGATACCATTGGGCTGCAGGCTTCCCAAGCGGAATACGAGTTGCTGTTCCTGTAACCTTCGGGTGGCACCTCCACTCGGTTCGCAACAAACAACTGCACCTCCCAGTCGCGAACCATTTCCACTCCCCCTCCCATTCCTCAGACGACATGTCCATCATGGGCCTCCTGCAGTGCCACAATGATGCCACCCGAAGGTTGCAGGAACAGCAACTCATATTCCGCTTGGGAATCCTGCAGCCCAATGGTATCAATGTGGACTTCACAAGCTTCAAAATCTCCCCTTCCCCCACTGCATCCCAAAACCAGCCCAGTTTTTCCCCTCCCCCCACTGCATCTCAAAACCAGCCCAGCCTGTCTCTGCTTCCCTAACCTGTTCTTCCTCTCATCCATCCCTTCCTCCCACCTCAAGCCGCACCTCCATTCCCTGCCTACCACCTCATCCCACCTCCTTGACCTGTCCATCTTCCCTGGACTGACCTATCCCCTCCCTACCTCCTCACCTATACTCTCCTCTCTACCTATCTTGTTTTCTCTCCATCTTCGGTCCGCCTCCCCCTCTCTCCCTATTTATTCCAGTTCCCTCTTCCCACCCCCCTCTCTGATGAAGGGTCTAGGCCCGAAACGTCACTTTTGTGCTCCTGAGATGCTGCTTGGCCTGCCGTGTTCATCCAGCCTCACACTTTGTTATCTTGGATTCTCCAGCATCTGCAGTTCCCATTATCATAGGTCGCTAATGCTTTGTCAAAAGAGTATGGATAAGTTCTAACTGTATTTAAGAGGAGCTGACACTATCTGGGGAAAGTTGAGAACATATATTTGAACCAGAGTAAGGATCATGTGGCATGGTGGTAATGTCCTCATTTCTGGGCCAGGAGGTAAGTCCCACCTGCCACAGAGATGTGTCGCAACCCACATGAGCAGGTTACTTAAAAATAACTAATACTAATTGCCTCTATGTGAAACAATACAAACAATGAAGAGGGCACACAACAGAGTGCATCCTCTGTCACAAAGTGTTGAATTGACATTATTATTTATTAATATTTATTAATTTTATTGATGTAATCCACATTGAAGCGGCTGGCCTGTGCAAGGGAGAAAGAAGTCAGCACACATTCTGGGGTTTGGGAGCTTTGTGAATAATGGCTGTGGATGACTGATGCACCTGCTCCTGCTTCTTGGCCAGAAAGATTTATACCCGTGTCTCATACACGGGAAGTTCCATGGAGTAGGGATTGTTTTCTCAGTGGACACCAACAACCCCCTCGCCCCACCCAATTTTTGATCAAGCAGATTGCTTTTGAATGGGGCATATCCATCCCACCAGCCCATCATCTCTGGGGCCCTAAAGAGAAGCTCAATGGTCTGTGTTTATTGGGCTCCTTTTCTGACCAGTTTGCTGTAGGGAGAGACCCTTATGCAGATATTAATTGCCTACTCAAGGCCTTTACTTGAAGTTGGAGCAGGAAGGCTTCCAGCCCCAAACAATAGGGAAGAATGGGAAGAGGAGTGTCATCCTTCACTTTCCACACAATTAAATGCCTCCTTCCTGCACCTTAATGCCTTGGCCTTGCTCATTAGACTCTGTCCATAGGATCATGAGTGTGGACTGGATGTACTGCCTTTTGTGCCATTAAGACTCTTGCCCTGATTTCAGTATAATTTCTACTAAGCAAGGAGGGAAGTGATCACCTGTTGCCTTACATTGACATAAGATTTCTTCCTGTTATTCAATGACAAGTGATCAATCACGTGCAAACTAAAATACTATTTAAAGGAAAATTGAAAATGGGATGAAATGAATATGGAGAATTGGGAGAAAAAACAGTTAAAATACTCCCTAGCCCCCAACTTAAAGGTTAACCTCTTTTATTCTGTTTCAGGTGCTAATGAGTTCATAATTATTTTGTGTATAACTTTCCTTTTCCAATTTTCTTTCTGTTTATCAGAAATTGTTTTGCCTCAATTTTAGAGTTAATAAGTGAAAACATGGCCTGAATCCTTTGTGCTACAATGAACAACTGCTTTTACAATGCATTGTTCCCAGGTTGAGTTCCTAGTTCAAATTGTTCACGCACCTTTAAAATGTCCTTCTGCAATGCGCGTACTTTAGCTTCCATGTTTCGCAATGATTCACAGCCTGATTTTTGTGCTAACAGCTTGTTCTCCTCTTCCAAGAGCTTCAGCTTCATCTGCTGGGTTTTAAACTTTTCGATTGTGTTCTATCAAGAAAGCAATCCAGTTTGTGTCATTGAGTAATCTGTATCCATTGTCTTTCAGCCAGCCCATGAGGTTAGTACAAGAAAGATAATGGCTTGTGGGAGACATTCAGGCATTAAGGAAAAATTTCAAAAGCTGAAGTTAAAATCAATTGACAACACTCATTGACAACAAAAAATTCTAAATTGAATGGGTGTCTTAATGTGGGACTGTTGGTGTCCATATTAAGAGTGGTCCCTTCCAAACTTCCTAAATACCTGTAAACCAGTGATTAAGAGCTCTACAATTTTGTCACTGGCATGAGACTTTTTTCATGTAATTTAATATAAAGTAGTTCTATTTTGTGCCATCTGGCACTAATTATCTCTATCAGGTATGTCTGAGTGCACGCATTCAAGCTGAAGTGGGGCTGGTGAGCTGCACAGGAATTGTAGGATAGCATGATTCTTGGGCGCTAAACTTACAAAATACAAAAACAATTAAGCGACTAGAGTGCAGAAGTGTGCCTCGTTCCAGAAAACAATACCACAAAGGTATTCTCTAAGGATACCCCTGTTTAAGATGCGAGGGAGAATTGGCTGACTGGCAGAAGTCAGGAAGTGTAGAGGAAGGGGTCTTTATCAGGATGACAGGTGGCGAGTATTGGAGTTCCGTGGGGGTCGCTTTCGCAACCACAGCTATTCATGTGATACATCAATGATCAGGACAAAGGAACTGAGAGCATTGCTGTTAGTTTTGCAGGTAACACGAAGATAGTGGAGGGACAGATGAGGAATTGGAGAGGATGCAGAAAGGTTGGAGAGGTTAGGACAGTGGGCAAAGAAGTGGCAGATGGAACACAATGTGATAAAGTGTGAGTTTATGCATGTTGGTAGAAAGCATATGGTGTAGACTAATTTTTAAATGGGAAGTGGCTTCAGAAATCTGAAGCACAAAGGAACTTCAGAGTCCTAGTTTAGAACTCTCTTAAGCTTAAGAAATGGTTCATTTGGCAGTTAGGAAGGCAAATGCAATGTTCTTATTCATTTCAAGAAGACTAGAATACAAGACCATCAATGTACTGCTGAGGCTATAAAAGGATTTGGTCAGACTGCATTTGGAATATTATCAGTAATTTTGGGCACCATATGTAAGGAAGGATACGCTGACATTGGAGGGGTTCCAGAGATGATTTATAAGGATGATCCTGGGGATGAAGGGCATGTCATATGAGAAGCGATTGATGATGCTGGGTCTGTACTCGGAGTTTAAAAGGATGAGGAGAGATCTCATTGAAACTCACAGAATGCTGAGAGGCCTGGATGGAGTGGACATGGAGAATTTATTTCCACTGATACAAGTCGAGGCCCTGAGGGCACAGCCTCAGAGTGAAGGGACAACCTTTTAGAACTGAGACAAGAAGGAATTTCTTCAGCCAAAGGGTGATGAATCCATGGAACTCATTGCTGCAGAGGGCTTTGGAGGTCAAGTCATTCAGTGTATTTATGACAGAGATGGATGGGTTCATGATGAGTAAGGAGATCAAGGGTTACAGGAAGATTGCAGGAGAATGGGGTAGAGAAACATATCAGCCATATTGAAAGGTGGAGCAGACTCAATGGGCAGCATGGCCTAATTCAGCTCCTTACGGTGTTACGGTCCTATTTCTGCACTTATCCCTGGGTATCTTTGAAAGACCCTGACACAGAAGCTGTGATGCAATGCCTCAATGGTATTGGCACCTTGCCCCAATCCATACTGGCCTCTTCAGGCCTTCTCATTCAATATTACACCCTTTCACCGCTGGAATCATTTGGAAGGCTGAAGAATTGTGGCTCCTCTGCAGCACAACACTCATTTGGTTATTGCTTTCTGTTTCTTGATGGGTATCGTTTTGGAGTTTGCTCAGTGAGTGAGGAGGCCCACCAGCTTTGTGTGCAGGGAACACCAGAAATTAAAAATCAAGGGTCTGAGCCCAGCTAACTTGTCCACAAAGCTCTTTATCCAGAAAAAAAACCCAGAAAATCAACCCTCAATGGCTGAGGACAGCCAACTTCTGTTAATTAGATTAATTAAGTCACCTTTACAGATGACTTAATTTTAAGAGAATGACACAGTTAGCCTGTCTTTCTGGTTGTCTTTCACACTCGATAATGACACATTTCTCAGTCACCAGCAGAGTTTATTGAAAGTTCCTGTGAGGCCAAGAGTGTCTTAATGTCATTACTTTGCGATTTTTAATGGAGACCCTGAAGTTTTTGACACTTCAATAAAAATGCTGAGGCTAAGGAATGTTGTACGAATTTGCTAAGTGTTCACACGCTAATGTCAGACAGTCGTTTCGGAGCCAATATGTTTCTGGATGATTTATTAGTGATACAATGGTACAAAATGGTACAAAAATGATTAATTTTGACAGAGTTACAATGAGAATTACTGACCTTAATTATTTGTAGCCTGTTTATCCAATCAGCTGATGAGTTGTCCTCAGGATAGTCCACACTTTGACAGAGTGCCTGATAAGCGTTCCTCAGATGGCGTAGTTCAATGATCAATACTGTGAGCTGTTGAATAGTGCAGAGAATAACAGACTGGTCCATGTCCTACACATCATGGGCCCATCCATGTCCCTTTTTATTTGATGCTAGGCTACCGCCATTTTCCAAAAAGAGTACAACAAGCTGCCAATGTTTCCAGAAATACAGTGGCAAATGTTTCCAGAAATAGGATGGCAAATGTTTTACATTTTTATTTGAGGGTGTCTGCCTTCTGATCACTTTTCTGTTGACAGAAGTCTCATTGTCTATGGAGGAATCATCCCAGAAAAGTTTAATCTTTTTAAACCAGGAGCTGGCAGTAAGTGAGGAGAGTGACAAATATCCCAAAGTCTGCCCAAATGCTTCAATAGTTGTTTTTTAAAAAAAATCTTGGAATTTGAATGCCATTGGCAAAGCCATTTATTGCCTTTTTGAACTGAGTGGCTTGCCAGGCCATTCGAAGCGGGAAATTGAGGCTGTGGGTCTGGAGTCACATGTCGGCCAGAACCAGTAAAGATGGCAGTCTTCTCCAAAGTGCATTCGTCAACGAGATGAGTTTTCATGGCAACTCTTACTGATGTTCATTTACAATTCCAGATTTTGTAACCACCAGGAATTGACAGTGGAATTTGAACACAGGTCTCCAGACCATTTGTCTGGGCTACGGGATTTATAGTCCCGTGACCTTACTTCTATGCCACTATCTTGCCACAGAAGGTGCATTCAGCCTAACCACTGAAGATGGGGAGCGTCAGGCAATGGCGTTTGGAAGCTCAACAAGATAACACAGAGAGGGTTTTCTCTGTTCAGTACCTTCCTCCCACCCCCTCACCTTTGCTTACGTAGATATTAGCCAGGTAAAAGCCCACTTCAGGCTACAAAGGTCTGGAGTCTACCTTCATGACTCGTTATGACTCTAACCCTGAGGAAAACATGGAGTGCATTGCCACCAGAAGATAAAGGACATTACATTCTAATGAGGCAGTGTATATCCAAATGCTACTCGCAGATGTGTCTCAAACCTGGTTGACCTTTAACTGGTTGTCATGCCTGAGATGAATGTTCTTCCTCAGAAGATGTAGCAGTAATTTTCTGTTGTATTCACTTGACATCTCAAGGTTCTAAGGACCATAAAGAAACAGTGATGAGAGCACGATTTCTGCCATCAAATGTTATGGTCAGATGTGTTACCTGTGGAGCAGGTTTTATTCTGACTAGTGCCTTTCCATAGGGAATAATCACAGTTAAGCCCTAGGTATTCAGCATGCATGTGGTTGGAGGTTCTGGTTACATCAATTTGCCATTGTGGCTTGTACCACTAATAACTACCATCAGCAAGGTTTGATCAAAACGGTAAAGAGAAAGAGGTGACTGATTTGGTATTCTTGTGATTCTGTCCTGATGAATACAAGCTGGAAAGCTTTGATAGCAAGCTTCTTTTATCAGCCATATTTAAATACTACAAAGCAACTATTTTACAATATTTGCATTTTTCTTACCTTTACTTCTGTTGTCTGCATTTTTAGTTTGCAAACTGTTTGATTTCTCTCATTCTCCAGCTTTAGACTGAGTTTCACAAAACCTAAAAATGTGAAATTAGTTCAGCATTTATTTTTAAATGGCTCATGTTAAATGAGCAGAGTATCTCCACCGTGCCTTAAGCAATTATGATGTGCTAAGCTCATAGTTTTGCTATCAAGAAGTGAGCTTAGATGCCCATAAGGCTGATACCTTGAAAGCCGCGATTTCTCCAGCCAATCTCTTATTGCAATTGATTTCTACCAGCATTTCCTAATGTTGCGAGATAGGATCATTTCTTAAAATAGTCACCATTAGTTGAATTAATGGAAGCATATGAATCTATCTAGTTTAATTTTATTAATCAATGATATCTTAAATTTCTTTTCATAGGGTTAGTTGACACGATGGTAGGCAGCTGAATTACTGCGGAGAACGTTTTATTTGTTAAAAGAAGCCGCTGAAAATAGCAAGAAAGAGTAAATTAGGTAATTTGTAATTATCTTTCTAATATACCTTCTATTTCCTCCAATAGGTTTTCAAATTGCAGGTTTATGTTATCGTGGTTTTTCGTCAGATCTGCACTTTGCTGTTGTAATCTATTTAAAAACAAAGTACAGTTCATTAATTGGGCAAGAAAATTACCATTTTGTGAAGCAAATCAAGGGTGTTACAAACAACCAAAGATGTTGGAGCAAGGCCAGATGATGCGTAAAACCATAATATTAGAGTTAGGTTGACCAACTCTGATGCATTTTAAAGGATTGTCCCTTATTTTGACTGATCTGGCAGCGTCTGTGAAGAGAAATCAGAGTTAACATTTTGGATCTGGTTCTGAGGAAGAGTCACTGGACCCAGAACACTAACTCTGATTTCTCTTCACAGGTGCTGCCTCACCTACTGAGCTTTTCCAGCAATTTCTGTTTTTGTCAGGTAGATTCCCTACTATGTCTTCAGGTTAGAGAGCAAGAAGCTAAAACCCCCTACCCATGGACCTGTAGATATTTATAATCAATCTGTTGAGACATGAGGAGTTGAGACTTGAAGTATAGAGAAGCAAATACTTCTGGTCCAGAGGTAGGAGCACTACCATTGCACCATCAGAGTCCTTTCCCATGGAGCAGTAACATTCATGGAACTGCCTTCCCTTTTTATTTTACCACTGAATCATTTTTTGTGAAAGGAAAGTTGGTTTATTCTGGTTACCCTTCAACTGAATCCTTTCGCTCTTTCCATATTCTTGCATTTTCTTGTGTATCTTGATTGATCTTTGAAATGATCTTCTGCAGTAAGTGAATACAAACAGTGAATTCATGACATGAATACAATAAGTTTCTCCAGCAAACACACTCAACATCCCCAACAGGCTTAATAATTGCCTGTTGAGAGCTGCCATTAATTCTGTTCCAAGCCTTTATTAGGCTCTGACTGCAGATATTTCTAATCAACCTGTTCAACGATGTTATAATACACATTAAGAGTAGATGGGACTTGTACCCAGACCTTCTATCCTAGAGATAGGGACACTACCATGGCACCACAATAGCCTCCTAGAGTTGCACTGGGTGGGAAGGGGAGTGTCTGTTTTCTATTGAATTTTCAAGTCAACCTGCTCAGATATGTTATTATACACTTCTGGAGCAGGGGCGACTTGAACCTGGACCTCTTTGCTCTGATGAGGAATGCTACCACCGTTCCACAAGAGTCCCATAAATCATGCTGGTTCTCTGCATAGAATGCTGATTTGACACTAACTCTCAAGCTCATTTTTCATAAATGAGCTACTAAGGCCCAGTATAGATATTTTCAATCAAATGGTTCAGACAGCTCTGGAGTAGGAGGAACTTGAACCCAGGCCTAGTGGCTCAAAGGTAGGGGTATGAACACTGCACCACAAGAATCCTAAAACTCCGACTACACATTTAATAGCAGCAATCAAAACTAGATGGCTTGATTTTCATTAATGCGTGGCTTTGTGTTTTTGCAATAGAGATTTTAGATAATATTTTATGCCAGCTCTTGTTGACCGAAAGCGGGCTTTGCGCTTTCCATCCGAGCCGGAGGGTCAACAGCTCAGTAGACAGATTCCCTTTTCTCCCTCTGACTTGCCATTATAGGCCTGAGTCAACTCTTGCCAGCTGTATTTAAATAACCTCTGTCTTGCATTTCGCACATGGGTAGCAGCCACAGTAATGGTCAGATGTCTTAGTCTCAAATGTGTATATTGTGGCACACTGGTAGTATCCCTATCTCAGAGCAAGGAGGCCCAGATTTATTCCCACTTGTTCCAGACATGTGTAGTAACATTTCTGAGCATGTTGATTAAAAATATATGTTAAATAAAAGAAAATAAATAAATATTTTGATTTCATTTAATCTGCCACGGTAGAACCCAGCAATAAAAAATACTTTGATGGGAAGACAAATCAGGCAGGCAGGTTCAGTAATGGGTGGCTTTTTTTTGGACAATTTTCTGCCTCTTCTCAAGTTGAAAATTAATACATATGTTTATATGTCCCTTTGGCAATATAGCCAAAGTCACCTCACACACACTGGGCTGTGCTCTTGGATCAGCTGTGGCTCTCCGAATTCTCTTAGTGTCGTGGGGTAGATTCTAAAATGTTCTGCAGAAACCTTCCACAAGCTCACACACTTTCAGAGGGTTTTCAGAGTAGGAAAGAGGGAGTGCAAAAGGCTCCCCAGTGCAAGTTATCAATTCTCTACCTAAGATCAAAATTGAGTAGATCTATTACCTCCATAAACTGGGTCATGTGACCTGTCCAAATTTTTGTGAATTAGATGTCTCTACCCAAACAGCCTGTTACACATCAATGTAATGTTACTGTTGTTACGTACCCTGTGTGTCAAGCAAATTATATTACAGATAAACGTTTAAACCACACATCTGCATAACAATATTGTGAATGATAGAGCCTTTGCGAACCTCTGGGGTGGGGAATTCCCAACATTCCTGCTAATGCAATATTAAAATACTGTAGATTCTGGAAATCTGAAACAAAATATGGATAGAGTTAATGTTTAAGGTAATCTTCTTCACCCAAAGTGCATCCCACCAGTACCCTCAATTCACTTAAAACCTACTGCATTTCTGTATTTCTTCAGTTTTGTAGAAAGGCTGTCAGCCTGATTTATCTCCACAGATACTGACTAACGTCCGAAGGTTTTCTATTTTGCTTTGTTCTGTCTTTATTTCCTCCAAGATAATTGTCCACCTACCTTTGATTGTTGGTCTTTTTCTTCTATCTCTGTGTTTTGTGACTCTGTTTCTGCAGCCTGCACAGCATTCCTGCCAGCAGTTAGACACTCCCTACCACCTTCCAATTGCTCCTGGTGAATAGACACCTTATCCTCCTTCTTGGCCAACTTCAGCTCCTTTGTAAGGTACTCACACTGTGCACATAGTTTTGTGGGGCATTCCTGAAGGTTTATTGATGATGTCCTATAGATTGAAATGCTATATGTTATCATGACAGGCATATTCAGAGACTGAGCAAGGAATGTGGGCAGGATGTTTCACTTATCAACCTCCTATTTTGGAAATTCTGGGCAGCCACTCCCAGTTTTCTCGAATGCAAGAACATTGGCCGTGTTCCACACTGACTGTACTTATGGAGAAGATTAGTCCTTGAGAGATTATATTAAAAAAAGGCACATGCAATGTTCTTGCATCGCTGAAAGAAACTGACTATTGTTAACACTACAAAGACAATATCTGACAAATGACCAAGGGAACATTAATGCACTAACCAGAATCCACTGGCTTGCATTAAAACGTTTAAAATTCAAAATATGAATTTCTTCAGATGTAGTCTTTTGTTACAACCATTTAATGAAACAATTTTTTCACATTGTTGCAAAGAGATAAAGTACCCAGTTAGAACATTCCTAGTCATTAATTCAAAAAACTTCCCTATGGCAGACATCAAGCTCAATGCCTTATATTTTTCTGTCTTCGGCCTCCCCTCCCTTCTGGAATAGAGGGGTTATATTTGCTAACCCTGGAGTACCAGTCAATTTTTATTCTACGATCGATATCATTAAAAACAAATTATCATCACATTGCCATATGCTGTCAGCAAATTGATCACCATGTTCCAAACATCCAAACGATGATGGTAGGTCAAAGGTACTTTGCAAATGGCGGAAGTGTTTTGGGGCGCCAAATGAAGTCATAGAAAGTGTGATATGATGCAAGTTTTTCTTTCAATCTTTCAACCTCTGTGTTCATAAATCTTACTACAACACAACATGAAATCTCAATAATAATGTGAGTGAGCTTGATTTCTGTAAAAATACAACTCATTCATTGGGTAATCAAGGGACTTACTGTGTGGATTAGATCCACATCTAGGGCTAAATTTCCTTCTTGGCAGAATGCCAAATGTGCATTAGAATTAGCCTTTAATATTATGTCATTGAAAACCAGCCCAATTTTCCTGATGGAACTCTCACCACGTGAATTCATGATGAGTTCTAGGCACAATTAGTACTTGCTACAGACAGGGGATTGTGGAAAACAAATTCCAGTGACAGGAATAAGACAGCCAATTACAATTATTGGGGACTGAGGCCTCTTCAGGGCTGCATGCTCATAAAACACTCTTCAGTTGAGACGTTGCTATCAGTAACTATGGAAAGGAAGACACAGCTTTTAGTCCCCAAGGGAAGAAGACTCACAGGTTGAACTCTGTGTGTATGTGTGTGTTGGGGGAGCAGGATTCAGAGTATGCAGCACATTGTCACCTCTATTAAGGAATATCTTCTGAAACCTGGGTTATATCACATGTAATACATGAGAAATGCGTTCACTCTCTCTTCATTCTGATCTTAGAATAAATGGAGATCCATAAACAAACACTAGCTCAATTAATAAGGCTTTTGCTATGTACTATCAGTTAATAAACATGAATCTTTTCAATCTGAATGACTGAGGGGACTCTTGAATGGTTCCATTGTGATATTAAACATAACATTTGTTTGTCACTGTTTGGATAGAATAACATAGAATTTTACCCACAAGGTCTGTACTGGAGTTTCTAAAAGACGCAAGATGTCAAAGCAGAAGTAGACCATTCAGCCAGCAGAATCTGTTCTGCTGTGCATCAAGATTGCGACTGATCTGATCATCCTGAATTCCACAGTCCTGTCTTTTCCGCATAATCCTGATTCCCTGAAAGATTAAACATCTGCCTATCTTTGACTTGAATATACTTAATGTCGCGTATTCAGCAGCCCTCTGTGGTAAAGAATTCTACAGAATCACTATCCTCTGTGAGAGAAAAATGTCCTCCTCATCACTATTTTAATTCGTGACTTCTTACTTGGAGATGCCCTCTGGTTATTGATTCTTCAGGAAAGGGAAAACAACATCCTACCCTGTCAAACCCCCAGGATTCTTATGTATCTGTTTAGCTTGTAGGATCTCATCTCATTCTTCTAATCTCCTGTGAGTATACGTCCAATCTACTCAACTGCTCCTCAGAGGAAAATTTCTCCATACCCAGGACTAATTTAGTGAACATTCTCTGGACTGCCTCTAATTCTCTATTCCACGTAATTTCATCTTACCCTTTCATTCCTTTGTCTGTAACAGAAAGCTGGATAATTAAAGGTATCTATGATAATCACATCAGTCATTCCATGTTGTGGCGCTACCATGTGCCATTCTCTAAGTAAAAATACCGATATAGCATCTGAAGTCATTATGAAACAGAAGGAAGCCTTTTGATCTATGGAGTTCATTTTAAGCAAATTAATCGGTCCTTTCTGCCTGCTCTGCCCGCATATTGCTCAAAGTTTATTTCACTTACCTTCAACCCAATTTCCTTGCAAAGTCATAAATTAAGTTTGCTCCTGCAATGCTTGGAGGTTTTATCACTTGCAGAAAAGGTCTTTCTTCTAAATCTGGTGCAGAATGTTCCAGGATAAGCTGGCGGAATGCCCACATGAGTTCTTTCAGCCTTTCTAAATGAAAGCCCTGGTACCTCCACAGAAGAGAATAATATCAACCTGTGACTGAATTGTGTTTGTTGCTGTAAAAGGGAACTGTGTTGGTGTCGCTTAGTTGGCAGTGACCTCTGGTCTTACTCAGATGAAGCGTTTCTTAGAAGCTCAACCTCAAGATGTCAGGAAGCCAACATAACTATTTTGCTGCTTTATGGGGGAAGCCCAGTGTTTGAAAGCACTGTCACAGGGTTACACCTGTACCTACCCACCTGTACCTGCTATGAGGGAGGCTGCGTACTCAGTTTAGCAACCCTTATCTCTTCATCAAAGCAGAGGGGCTTGGAGACAAAAGATGTGTGGCTAAATCCCAGTCTGCGAGAGTAAAAATATAGCTTTAAAAAAGTACTTGAAAATAATTAAACCACATTACAGAAAGTGAAAGTTCAATTAACTTTCAGAAAAGAAAGCACATAAAACTGCAAAAATTATACAAAGCCAAGTTTAACTAACAACATTATGGAAGCTACTTAACTGATTCCTTCAGTTTTCAGCTGGGGAGTGTGACTCATCCATTATAAACAGATGCCTCTTCTTGTTGCATGTTCTCCGTCCTCAGCTGCTACATAGCAGGAAGTAAGAGCAACTTGTCCCTGAAACAAATCCTGCACCACTTTCCCCACTTCACTTGGCATCCCTCCACCACCGAGGCTCAGTAGCAGCAGCGTGTACCATCTAAGAGATGCACTGCGGAAATTCACTAAATTCACTCAGACAGCACCTTCCAAACCCATGACCACTTCCATCTATAAGGACTAGGGCATCAGACATATGGGAACATCACCATCTGCAAAATCCCCTCCATGTCACTCACATCCTGACTTGGAAATATATTGTTCCTTCACTGTCACTGGGTCAAAAACCTAGAATTCCCTCCACAAGGGTATTCGTGTCTTCTTGCACATCAAGGACTGCGGCAATTCAAAAAGGCAGCTCACCACTGCCTTCTCAAGGGCAATTAGAGATGGGCAATAAATGCTGACCCAGCCACCGACACGCATGTCAAAAAAAAGACTCAGAGTAATGGTCAACAGTACCTGATTCCAACACAACTAAACAAAATCTGCTGGTTAATATCTGAAATTGTAAAACATTAGTGAAATCCATAGGGATCAATTAAGTAACCTATATAATGCTGTTACTTAAAGTTGGTTTTACTCCATTTTAGTCTTTTGCAGTTTTATGTGCTTTCAATTGAACTAGCACTTTCTGAAATTAAGTTTAATTATTTTAATGTAATTAATTTTACTATATTTTTAAATTTACTCTTGCAGACTGGGACTTAGTCAAAATGTGCACCTTATCTTCTTTCCCTCCCCAATCCCTTTGCTTTGATGAAAAGAGCATAAGATTGCTAAGTTAAGAACAACAGCCTCAAGTCCCTACCCCTTCCCCACAGCAGGCACGGGTGGACAGATATAAGTGAACTGGCAGTGAATTTCAAAAGCCTCAGCTCCTTCATTTGCATTTGTACCTTTGCTAGTAATTAAAAAATTAACAGAGGGAGTAGCACCCCTTAAAGTCCTTTGCTTTGGTTACATTAATTATTTGGGTGTACAAATAACTGGTTCTCAAGATGGCACCATTCCGTTATTTAGATGGACATCAAAAAAACTGTTCCTCAATGTCATCCACATCATGAGAACACATAGGCAGTTGGTACTGATCATTTAGAATCTGATTTGGACATCATGAATTGTGGAAGCTTAAGACCAACAATGACAACAGTCTGCTGCCCTTTTCAAAGCAAGGGAATATTATCCAACATTTAGAGATTGCACACAATGCATTTGTCTCCTCCTGACTTTGGGTTTGCTTAGGATGAGGAAGTACATTATGATGCACAGCAAGCTGTATACCATAAACACTACAGAATGTTAGAATTAATTGTCACTTCCTTAAGTGATATGAGTTTAATATGTACAGCATAATTACTCAATCTTTTTCAGGATGGAAACCAGAAATTTCAAAATAGCTTTACATTCACGAGAAAAAGCTGAATACGTGCAGAATTCAAACAGCAGGACAGAAAGAGATTATTTGCCTCATTGACTGTGTCAGCGTTACCCACTCAAATCCTATTTCCCTGTGTCCTTTTCTTTTCTGTTTGAGCCAATTCCCTTTGAAGTGATGTTATAGACTCTGCTTCAGTAGTCACCATGTTAAAATGTTCTTTTTTTCTAAGAAGCCTCGACATGAAAAAAAATCCTACTGGCATTTCCTTTCACTGGGAAGCCTGAGACTATAACTCTTTGTTCCCCACTCAATGGTCAACGTGAGTAACATTACCTGTCATCAGAGTTAATTTGGAACAAAGAATCTTCATGCTTGTGACATTTCAATCTTTTCAGTGTTTTCAGCAAAAGTTCTTTTTGATTGAATATCTGTTGCCGTTCACTTTCCAGGGTCTTCAGACGTGAAGTTAAAATTGCCTTTTCGCTCTGCAGTTTCAGGATTTGTTGTTCTGAAGCCTGCAAGTTTTGTTTCAATCTCGTTATTTCCAACAAAAGGCTTTCGTTTATCTGTCATACAGAGAAATTGATGTTTGCGTGTGCATTTTGGAGATGATACTAAATTAATAGCTCCTTCTTACCATTGTTATCACATTGTTACAGTGTAGTAGAAATACGGTGAATGGACATTATCCTCGATGTTGCTGCAGGAAACATGAGAGTCTTGAAGTTTGACTTAATTTTCACTATTGCTGTAATATTTAGATTTCATTGCAGTCTTGCCAATTTATTTAGTTAGTAAGGCACAAGCCAATCAGGAATCAGTAGGATAAACTACCATGACTAAAGCCTTCAGACTGAAATTCAGACTCGGGTAAATTTTGCCTGTGTGTGGAAATGTAAATTGCAAATGTAAAAGCATTGAACATTTAGAGCAGAGATAGGGGCCATTTGGACCATTTCATTTTTGCTAGCCAATACAGAGACAGTTTGCAGCTCGTGATCCACAATGTATATTGTAGCATTTCAAGTCCATATCCAAGAGCTTCTTAAATGTAACAGGAGTATCTTCCTCTGTCACTCTTTCAGGCAGTGAGTTCCAGACCCAGGCTACCATTTGGGTGATAGTAAATTAACACCACTCTTGCTTTACTTCTTTCCCAATTTGAGATAGAGGAGAATTAGGCTAATCGGCTCATCAAGTCTGCTCTGCCACTGTTCATAGCTGTTGGTTTATTAAACCCATTCTCCTGCCTTCTCCATGTAACCTTTGACCCCCTTACTAATCAAGAACCTAACTATCTTTGTCTTAAATACACTCAGTGACGTGGCCTCCACAGCCTTCTGCAGCAATGAGTTCCATAGATTCACCACCCTCTGGCTGAAGAAATTCCTCTTTGTTTCAGTTCTCAAGGATCTAGCCTTAACTCTGAGGCTGTATCCTTGGCTGTTAATCTCCCTACTAGTGGAAACACCTTCTCCATGTCCACTCCATCCCAGGCCTCTCAGTATTCTGTAGCTTCCAATGAGATCTCCCCTCATCCTTCTAAACTCAAGTACAGACCCAGAGTTTTCATCCACTCTTCATATGACAAGCTTTTCATCTAGGGAATTATTCTTTCAAACCTCCCCAGACTCCTCCAATACCAGCACAGAGATAGATACAAAACCCAAACAGCTTGTAATATTCCAAATGCGGTCTAACCAGAGCTTTATATAGCCTTAGCAATACATCCCTGCTGTTGTACTCTAGCATACCCAAAATGAATGTTAACATTGTAGTTGTCTTCCTAACTGCCAACTGAACCCTGATCTTAGAGAATCCTAAAATACAACTCCCAAGTAACTTTGTGCTTCAAATTTCTGAAGCCTTTCCCCATCTTTGCCTCTATTCTGCCTACCAAGTGCATAACTTCACACTTTCCTGCATTGTATTCCATCTGTCATTTCTATTCCCACTCTCCAAGGTTGTCCACCTCCCTCTGCAGCCTCTTCACTTCCTCAATGACTACCTGCCCCTCCACCTAGCTTTGCGTCATCTGAAAATTTAAGAAAGGTAACAATGTCCTCAGTTCCTTTGTCCAGATCATCAATGCATAAAGTGGATAGTTGTGGTCCCAACACAAACCCCTCTGGAACTCCACTAATCACTGGCTGCCATCCTGAAAAAGACCCCTTTATCTCCACTATCTGTCTTCTGCCAATCAGCCAATCCTCTTTCCATGCCAGTACCTTGCCCCAACACCATGAGCTCTTAGATTATTTAGCAGCCTGATGGGCAGCATCATGTCAAAGGCCTTCTGGAAATCCAAACAGATCACATCCAGTGGCTCTCCTTTGCCTAACTTGTTATTTTTCAAAGAATTCTAACAGATTTGTCAGGCATGACCTGCCAAATTCAGCCCCATTTTACCTTCAAAGCACTCTGCAATCTAATCCTGAATAAAATATTACCAACAACCAAGCTCAAGGTAACTGGTTATAATTTCCCATCTTCTGCCTCAAACCCTTATTAAACAGCGGTATTACATTAGCCATTTTCCAGTCCTCAGTGACGCCTCCTTGACTCCAGTGATTCCTCCAAGATCATCACTTATGCCTCTTCAATCACCTCAGCTATGTCCTTCAGAATTCTGGTGCTAAGTCCATGTTGTCCAGGTGATTTATCCACCTTCAAACCTTTCAGCTTCCCCAGCACCTTCTCCTGACTGAAGACTACTCCATTCATCTCTGCCCCCTTGACTCCCTTGAAGTTCAGGTAGACTACTGGGGTTTTCCACCATGAAGACTGATGCAAAGTACCTATTCAGTTCCGGTTGGAATGCCATGCTTCTAGGAATTCTCGTGCGTGTCTCTGTTTGGCTTGTCCTAGGATGGATGTGTTGTCCCAATCAAAGTGGTGTCCTTTCTCATCTGTATGTATACACCACTTTGATTGGGACAACACATCCATCCTAGGACAAGCCAAACAGAGACACGCACGAGAATTCCTAGAAGCATGGCATTCCAACCGGAACTCCATCAACAAACACATTGATTTGGAGCCAATCTACCATCCCCTGAGAAAAAGAACAGGAAATGACATCACCAACACAAGAAATGACATCATCAACCCAAGGAAACCTAACCAGATAAATAGAAAGCGGGACATAACACCAGCACTTCGTCGGAGGCTCAGTGATGATGTTACCTAGAATGGTGACGAAACGTCTGAAAACTAACCTTCCAGCTCAGCGAGCAAACTCACATCCAGAACAGAATCTACACTTGACAACCCTGTCTCGCTTCTTGCTATCGATTTAATTTCATTTCTTCCCAATAAGGCAATCCTGTCCCCTCCATTCATTTGCCTGTCCTTTTGATAGGACCTGTATCCTTAGCGTCTAGCCCTCATCCCCTTGCAACCACGTCCCCATGATACCCACAACATCATACCTGAGGTATAGGCTCAATTATCTTGCTTCGTACACTGCATGCATTTAACTACAACACCTGCAGTCTTGCATTGACTTCCTGTCCTGTCCCTTTCTCATCGTTGTTCCCTCAGCTGCTGTGCCTGAAGTTAGATTCCTGGCCCTTTCTATATTGTCTGTCCCATTACTGTTCTGGAAACTAAATAACGTCTCCCCCTTTTGCTTTTTCCATAGTTTTCCCCGCAACCGAACCTGCTATTTAGGTTAAAGCCCTATCCGTAGCCTGAGTTATGAGACTTGCTAGAACTCTGGGCCTACCATGATTCAGGTAGAGCCCATCCCATTGGGCCAGCACCCTCCAGTCCCGTACAGATGCCAATGTCCCATGAATTCAAATCCTTTTCTCCAACATCAATCTTTGAGCATTTACCCCTTTAATCGTGGTGATCTTGTGCCAATTTGTTCATGTCTCAGGTAATAATCCAGAGATTATTACCTTTCTGGCTCTGCTTTTCAATTTAGCCCCTAGCTGCTCATATTCCCTCAGCAGAAACTCTTTCCACTTTCTACCTATACCGTTGGTACCTACGTGGATCATGACAACTTGATATGTTTCCTCCCGCTCCAAGTTTCTCTGCAGACCAGATGTAATGTCCTGAACCCAGGCACCAGGCAGGCAGACACACCCTTGAGACTCTCAATCCTGGCCACAAAGTACAGTGTCTATTCCCCTGACAATATCATCCCTGATTTGAACTCTTTTCTACGCTCCCCCTTGAATGGTCCCTGTACCATAGTGCTATGGTCAGTTTGCTCATCCTCCCTACAGCCCTGACTCTCAGCTGCACAAGGAGCAAGAATTTCAAGCCCATTAAGTACAGTCAAAGGAGCAATGAATACAGAAACAATCAAAAAGGTAACCACACATAGGTGCTTATAGTGGACTAAAAATCATGATCTAGTCCTCAGCTGGCAGAGCTATCAGAAAGCACCAAAATCCAAACAAAACTTAAAGGACTAGAACAAACATTTGTATGTGTGTGTCATCAAGCCTCCAGGGCTATCACCATCCTAAATGGAATGAGAAGGCAATGAGCAGCAACACCCCTTCCAATGAAGAATGAAGACCAATGAATTTCAGTGGCCATCTCCCCACCACAGCCAGCAAGATGTGCACAAATAAACAAACAGTAATAATACTCTATTTCGTTGCTTGACCCTGGCCACCAATCCCCCCAATATTTAAATCATTGTTCATCTCAATTACATTCTTTGTTCTATATCACTGCTCCCTCCCCATGCCTTCTCCAAATTATACTGAATCAAAGACTGTTATAGCAGAGAAGGAGGCCATTCAGCCCATTCTGTGTTTGCTGACCAGAAGAGTTAACAAAAACAGGCCACTTCCTAACTACTCCATCCAGGATGCTAGTTACTTAATACATCTCATTTTATGACCCCATCAGCTTTCCTCATAGCCCAAAGGTTCCCAGACTTTGTAACATTCTCATACGCCCACTCCTTACAGTCTCTAGTACAACCATATCTTCTTGTAATTCCATGGCCATAACTGTAGTTCTTGAGCTGTGAACTAGTTAACATTTTGAACAGTTCTAGCATAGCCACCCTGCTCTTACAATCTATGTTGTGTGGGTTAGAAATTTCCCCTGGGAGAAGAGGTTCCTCCACATCTCAATCTTCCATGGGAGATTCCTTATTTTGTGCTACCTCATTCTAGATCCTCACAGCACTAACTTTGTCAGGCCCCCTCAGATTTTCACATGTTTCAATAAGATCACTTCTTGTTTTTCAAGCATCAGTGAGTACAGACCGAATCCACGCAATATATCCTGCCAAGGCCACCCCTTTATTCTAGTTAACAGTCTAGTGAAGCTTCCACTGCAGCTAGAGAGTAACACAAATGGAACTGCGACCATCCATCCAGATCTTGTTAGAAACGGATTGAGGCCAAAAATAGTGTGAAACTTGGCTGAGCTGATTTCTGCTCCCATTGGAGCTCCATTACACCTTGCCCACATTCACTTGGATGGGTGATGTTAGTAGATAGATGTGAGGTGCTGCATTTTGGAAAGGCAAATCAGGGCAGAACTTATACACTTAATGGTAAGGTCCTGGGTATGTTGCTAAACAGAGACCTTGGAGTGCAGATTCATAGTTTCTTGAAAGTGGAATCCCAGGCAGACAGGATAGTGAAGAAGTCATTTGGTATGCTTGCCTAATTGGTCAGTGCATTGATTATAGGAGTTGGGAGGTCATGCTGTGGCTGTGCGGTACATTGGTAAGGCCATTTTTGGAATACTGTGTTCAAATCTGGTCTCCCTGATATTGGAATGATAGTGCAAAACTTGGAAGGGTTCAGAAAAGATTTGCAAGCATGTTGCCAGGTTTGGAGGGTTTGAGCTATAGGGAGAGGCGGAATAGATTGGGGCTATTTTCTCTGGAGCGTCTGAGCTGACAGATGACCTTATAAAGGTTTATAGAATCATGGGGGGGGGGGGGCATGGATAGGGTGAATAGCCAAGGTCTTTTCCCCAGGGTGGGATTCAAAACTAGAGGGCATAGGTTTACGGTGACAGAAGAAAGATTTAAAAGGAGCCTAAAGGGCAACTTTTTCACACAGGTGGTGCATGTGGAACAAGCTGCCAGGGGAAATGGTGGAGGCTGGCACAATTACAACACTTAAAAGGCACCTGGATGGGTACATGAACAAGAGGGTTTTTGAGGGATATGGGCCAAATGCTGGCAAATGGGACTAATTTAGGATATCTCGTCGGCAGGGACAAGTTGTAACAAAGGATCTGTTTCCATGCTGTATGGCTCAATGACTGAGTATTGAGCTAAATTCGTGCTAACTAATTTCTTGAATGGGTATGGTTATACAAATGATCTCTACTTGGTCTTACATTTCTATTAGCAGTTAGCTGTGATTCAGACTCGAGATACTGCTTTTTCAATCCAAAGCTCTCACATTTAGTTTGGAATAGTTCAGAGTGGAGGTCTGCCATTTGGGTCTCGATTGATACTTTTCCTGTTTCAGCTCTGACAAGGCAAGATGGGTGCTCTTGGAGATCTCCTTCCTACAATAATTGGAAATAAAAATGAATTTAGTAATGGATTGTTTTAAGCTCTGGCAAAGTCTTGTTAATTCTTCTGTTGGTTGCATATTTGTCTTGTAGTAAACATTTGCTATCTCCATGACTTATGAAGGAAAAACAAACAGAATTTCACAAATGTCCACAAAATGGGGACACCGGGTATAAAAATAATCTGTATTAGATGTGAAACCTCTTGCAGACGCAGTAAATGGAAATATGCAATAGAATTCCAAGTGGGAAGCTCAGCCGGTCCAAATTTAAGAGATAGCAAGAACTGCAGATGCCGGAGTCTGAGACAACACAGTGTGGAGTTGGAGGATCACAGCAGGCCAGGCAGCATCAGGGGAGCAGGAAAGTTGATGTTTCGGGTCAGTACCCTTCGTCAAAAATGGGGAGAGGACATGGAGCTGGGAAATAAATAGAGAGGAGAGGTGGGACAGGGAAAGGTATGTGAGATAGTGATAGGTGAGTGGAGGGAGGGAGCAGTGGGGATTGCTCAGTGAAGTGGCAGAGGCAGATAGGTGGGAGAGAATATGGACAGATTGTGTCAGGTCAAGGAGGTGCGGATGAGAGGGAGGGTTGGACTGGAATGAGGTTGAGGGTGGGCAGATTTTAAAACTGGTGAATCCCATGTTTAGGCCATTGGGCTGTAGGCTCCTGAGGTGGAATATGAGGTGCTATTCCTCCAGTTTGCTTGTGGTGTCATTGTGACACTGGAGGAGGCCCAGGATGGACATGTCACCCAGGGAGTGGGGGTGGAGTTGAAATGGTTGGCGACTGTAAAGCATTGTCATTTGTTGCATACAGAGCATAGAAGCACAGAGCACAGTCTCTACAGAACGGTCTCAGAGTCTATGCTTGGTCCCACTGAGTTTAAAACCATTTTGATACATAATGTTTAAATTAACCAAAGTGCAATTTTGGTTGAAAGATCATTCGTGAATTTCACAGACCTGGAGAAAACCAGAATATATTATCTCTGCCTGGATTTTCCCAGCTCGGGCGGCACGATGGCTCAGTGGTCAGCACTGCGGCCTCACAGCACCAGGGAACCCGGGTTCAATTCCAGCCTCAGGCGACTGTCTGTGTGGAGTTTGCACATTCTCCCTGTGTCTGCGTGGGTTTCCTCCCACAGTCCAAAGATGTGCAGGCTGGGTGAATTGGCCATGCTAAAATTGCCCATAGTATTCAGGGGTGTGTGTGGGTTATAGGGGGATGGGTCTGGGTGGGATGCTTCAAGGGGCATTGTGGACTTGTTGGGCCGAAGGGCATGTTTCCACACTGTAGGGAATCATGATTACCCATTCTATTGTGATGGCACAAACTACACTTTTGGAAAATGTACACACATAAGTGTACATTTCCTGATTGTTGTCTGAGGTTTGCTGCGAGTGAACCTGATCTCCTGTCATAACTTGGCCTTGTCATTCCTTTGGCCTTCGCATAAACTGGACCCTATTCATAATTTCGGTCCTGCTGTAAATTTTGCAAATGATTAGTGGACCCTTCAGAGAAAAACTGCACACAGCGGAATTTATGGCAAGATATCAGGGGAATCCTTGCATATATTTTGGAAAATAGAACATAATATTCCCTGGGGCTTATCTTGCTCCCCATTCTGTTTGCTAGTGCGTTTGTAGCCCACTACATTAAGGGAAAGGCTTCATGAGCGACTTATTTTCATACTTACATAGACATAACTGCCCGGATTTGCTCCTTCATTCTCTTCCTGGGGATTCCCGTCTCTCTCTTGATAGTGATTCAATGAGCCATTCAGGATCTGCAGGCAGTTTGGTGGCTGTTCTTCAGACTAATATTCATTTAAAAAAATGTATGGCTGAGTAAGAATTGTGACTTTTAATTTCCTAAGAGTCAATTTTATGATTTCTTGATCCTAGTGTCATGAAGACATGTTTTATGTTTTGTTTAATCCAATGGTTTGGAAACATGAATTGTACTTTTAAAAGCAGAAACTGTTTAGGAATGCAGATACAGAAGAGAGATGAGATCACAGACAAAGATTGTTACCTTAACTTGCATTGTTGTGCATTCTGCATTCCAACCCATTGGAGTGGAGACACAAAACCAACCAAAGAAAATGATTTCCTGGGAAATATGATGAACTCTCATCTCCTGGCCCACTATTTAGGCATGAAGACAAGTACCACAGATACTGAATTGTTGGCGATGTATCATTAAGTCTAATGGTCGGCCTAATGGGACCCTGGCTAAGAGCTTCCCAAGTATCATCTAATTATGTTATCTTTAGAACACACTGACAAAGGCCTTATTTGGATCCTCCTGGGTCATTGGAAAGGGAAGGTCAACTGGCAAGTCAACCTTTGTATGTTACGTAGCTGTGTTCTTGCAGAACTTAAGACAGGCAGCTGAGATAGACAGTTGAGTCCCTCCTGTCTCCCTCTCTCTCTATCCTACCCACCTGGGAAGCTTCAAATTCCATTGGCTGACTGTGGTCATCCAGGGACAGCACTGATACAGACAGTGACATCTGAAAAGAATTCAACCTAATATCAAATTCCCCTGAAGAACAACAAAATTAGCCATCTAGGTCTTGAAATCAAAAGTATCAGGGTTGCTGAATGATAGTTGCAAAACCGAAAAGAATTCAGCCTGAAACTAAGGAAAGTTGATGATCTAACAGTATTATCATGAGGCTGTAATCCATAGACCCAGACAACATCCTGGGGACCTGGGTTTGAATCCTGCCACAGCAGATGTTGGAATTTGAATTCAATAAACATCTGGAATAGAGTCTAATAATAGTTGAGAATCCATTGTCAACTGTTGGGGAAAAAATCTCTCTGGTTCCCTAATGTCCTTCAGGGAAGGAAACGGCTGTCCTTACCTGGTCTGGCTACATGTGACTCTAGACCCACAGCAACACGGGTGACTTTTAACTGCCCGAAGGGTAGTAAACGCAGCCTAGTCAGCAATGCCCTCATCCCATGAACGAATTTAAAAAAACCGAGTCACCAAACTGCAGGCCACAGATTCCTAATTTTTGTTGATTTTAATTTTGCCAACCTACCCTGCCCCACAATATGATCTGTACTTGTGGGTATGTGAGCATGATGTCTGTGTGTGTGTGTGTGTGTGTGTGTGTGTGTGTGTGTGTGTGGAACATATGCATGAAAGTCAGAGTGTAGTTTATTGTTTTATTCAGATTGGTTTAAGTATAAATAAACAAATCCCTTCTTTTGTTGAACTCAAGAGAACCTGTCCAATTGTATTTTGTACAGTCACAGTATGTAAGCAGTTAACTACTCACTTAGTTGACCCTTTTCACCACATATTAAAAAACAGCAATTGAACAAGAGGAAACCATTTAACACCTTATCACCTGATTGCAAAAACAGTTCTGAGGTTTGTTTAGCCGTGGTGGTACAATGGGAATTCAATCACAAGTTTCCTTCAATTAATATGTCGTAATCGTCAGAACTTTGTATTAAACACAGGCCTCTGTTTTTGAGTAAAGAAACAAAAAACTGGGGATGCTGGAAATCAGAAACAAAAACAAATAAAACAACTCTGGAGGTTTAGTGGGTGTAATCCTGCTGGACCTGCTGAGTTTTTCCAGCAATTTCTGTTTTTGACATAGAGTCACAGAGACATCTCGATAGCTGATGTTCAGCCTTGGAAGCACAGATCAGTAATACTATCATTTTAATCTGATGATCTTACTTTGAACAGAGCATTTCTGTGAAAGCTATAACAATTTATATATGCGTACAAGGTGTATCAATTATGTAGCAGTGTGCACTAGTTCTGATGCATCAACAAAGCTTTACTAACAGTGGGCAGAGAATGAGGTCTATCCATTCACTGAACTCTGATTTCAGGAATCAGATGTACACAAAAAAACAGATAACCATGTCTATAATAACAGTGTAGAGCTGGAGGTCGGGACTCGTCAGTTTTTCTGCTCCTCTGATCCTGCCTGGCCTGCTGTGTTCTTCCAGCTCCACACTGTGTTATCTCTGACTCCAGCATCGGCATTTCTTGCTATCTCATTGTTTCTATCATGTCCACACAGTTTCATGTCTTCAGGTGGGCATTAAACCTCCTAGTCAATTCCTAAACCCACAAATGTCAACGCACATATCACTCATTCATATGGTACCGGTAGGGATGCAAGTATAGACCACTTTCTAATGTCTCATATAGCAACATTGCTGTTTGTTTCATTCTATACTTATGTCCAGTAAGTGATTTTGGCAATGGACTTTTCCTCATTTGCACATTGAACATGTCATTTATTTTTTATTTCCATCCACAGTTCTAATTCATGCCAATGTTTTCAGTTTGAAAAGTTACATTTTCCTGGAATCTTGGCAAATTCTGCTGAAGCTCAGGAGAGGAGGAACCACTGTGGCTGTTTCCAAAATGATGCCTGACATAGATGAAAAAGATCAGTCCACAAGGTCACATCCTCAGGTCCAACAATCCCTCATGCCTGCTTCTATCCACATGCAGTGATGTCCAACCCCAAGGGTGTATGATATAGAAAAATGCAGTTGAATTGAAATGCAGATTGAATTCAGTCCAATGTCATAATGTATGTGAGAAGGATAAGATAAATATGAATAGTGTGCCTGGATATAAAATCTTGTGGCGAATGCTTGGGCTAGATACAAGTGTGATTTCTACAGAGAAACAGAACATGAAAATATGTTCTCGGCATAGATTTCCTGCTATCCTTAGAAAGGAGGTTTCAAGTCCAGGATGAAACAAGTCAATTACAGGAGCATAGGAACTTTTATTCATTCATATGATGTAGCCATTGCTGGCGGGACCAGTGTTTATTGCCCATCCCTAATTATCCTTGAGAAGGTGGTGGACAGCTGCCTGTTTGAATGCTGCACTTAATGTGGCATAGATAGACCCACAGTATTATTAGGGAGTTCCAGAATTTTGAACCAGTGACAATAAAGGAAAGGCAATATATTTCCAAGGTAGGAGGGTGTGACTTGGAAGCCAACTTGCAGGTGGTGCTGTTACCGTGAATGTATTGCTCTTGCCATTCTAGATAGTAGCAGTTCAGAGTTTAGGAGCTGCTGTCGAAAGAACCTTCGTGAATTATTGGGGAAGGCTAAATCCCAGGACCAGTTCTGTCATTCAACTGGGTAACTGATCTGTATATGTAATCACTATCTTTTAATATAGCTATCTATGAAAAATCCATCTCAGTTTGTGAATTTGTGACAGTTTATGAGGATGAGAGTTCTAGATTTAAAAGGCAAGTTCAGAGTTAGATGGGGCTAATGTGGTACTGTGTCCTGGAACTTTACTTAGAAACTGGAAAATATCGAATAACAGCTTTTCCCAAATTGGGAACAGGATTCAATTTTTGCATTTTTACTATTTTTAGGAGAATATGTGCTCAGAAAAAAAAACTAGTGGGTAAAGGATGAACATGTTTCAGTGTCAGGCCATAGCCACAATGGCTCAGAGTGCAATACAGAGGGAGATCAATCCATAGAATTCTCATACATTGACTGGCAGGCAGACACATGCAACTGAGTACAGTGGAAATCAGGAGGTAGATCAGGGGATGGGCATAAAATGGTCAGGGAAGTAGAGGGGATGTGGTTCAAAGATGCACAAGTTATACAATGTTTAACCTGATCTTTCTCACTATACATGTTCGTCATCACTGATAATGTGCAGAAAATGTGAAGGAAATTCAGATCCTGGCTCTTCTAAATCCAGGAGCGCATGCCCATCTCTTAAGTATAGCTCATAAAGCAATAGCAGTCTTTAGAAGAAGTGGGGTTGATGTACAACAGCATCAGAAAGGCTAAATTTTTGTTGTTTATACATTTTTGGGATGCTAAGCAGTATTTATTGCCTGTCCTTAGTTGCTCTTGAGAAGATGGCGATGAGCTGCCTTCTTGAACTGCTACAGTCCTCCTGCCGTCCACCACACATCAGTTTCACAGATCCGTCCAACTTATCTATATTCCTTGTATGCTCTAGGAAATAGGATTGCAATAATAGCAGGAATTTCAAATAGTCCTGAGAGGAGTATAATCCATAGTCTTGATTCTCCTATCTCTTGTTTATGCTTCATGTAACCATGGTGTTCCTCTCACTAACACCCAGCAATCACCCAACTCCTGAACTATCTATCCTCAGATTATCAGATTCACCTTGTTCTAAATCAACATTTCAAGTTCGAACCTATCCTGATGTTTAACAACACAGCAAAGCATCCTATTACCAATAACAAGGTGAATTTCCCCTTTCAAAGCCAACACTAAATTGCATATAAATAAGGTCCCTGCTGTCTTGCACTGATGAGTCCCCTTGCAGGGTTCAGGGAATATATGGGAATTCTGACACATATTCCCACACTAGAGTGAGCGCAGCACATTTTCACAAATATTTATTTTAGTTACCACACTAAAACTCAAACTAAACAATAAAACTGCATGTCCGAGGAATGTTTGGCACAAATTTGCAGTGTCTCTGAGGGTACAATGAACCTGTCCAGGCTTGCTGTGTTTACATAAATCCAGTGTGATAAAGCCCATAAGACTGAAGCCTCGTTCCCTCGTTCACAAACTCCCTACACACCCTGCCCCACCCCCCCACTCCCAGCAGTAACTATAAAACTGGCTTCTCCTACATGAGCATAATGTGTGTGTATGTGTGTGAGTCATTATTTACAAAGCCAAACATGGAAACAGTGTTAATCCAACGATGAACAGAAGTGGCCATGACATAATGTGTTGCAGGCTAAATCTAATTAATTTCACCTAGGATGAAAATTCCAAGTCTTTTACAATGTGGAGTTATAAATCACACTGAAGTGGTCTGAATTAGCGTCTGTGAGTACAGCCAGTGTACAGTTCAATTAAAAATA
Source organism: Stegostoma tigrinum (assembly GCF_030684315.1). Lineage (NCBI taxonomy): Eukaryota > Metazoa > Chordata > Chondrichthyes > Orectolobiformes > Stegostomatidae > Stegostoma > Stegostoma tigrinum. The sequence goes on from NC_081354.1 coordinate 15,876,720, forward strand.
CATCATGCCATGTTAGCCAGGCAACACTATTCCGATATTTGTGGTGACATTACATTTAATGTTGTTCCCTATGATTCAAACACACATTGTACTATTTAAACAGAGTAATCTATAGGATTCTGAATGTGTGTTATTAGGTATAGATGAAATTCTGTTGATTTTTTAAGTGGAGTAGGGGTCCTTGCAATGAATCTATTAATATCTTTGGAACACACATGACAAGATAGTGCATCAAGTCATTAAATATTTCAGAAAATACCATTATGGCTTTGGAACATTAACTTTGCATGTAAATAAAGAATCAAGACTAGAAGTATGGGGTAAGGAAATGCAGGAGACTGAATTAAACACTATATCTTCTGTTTCAATAACAAAATACGCAAGGAAATAAAGGACAGAAATTTCCACTTTATTATTTCTGGCACAGACCAAAAGCTCTAATTGAAAATTTCTGGTCTTGGGCTGGGTGCGTGGAATCTGTACAATCCCAGCAGGCAGCGAAAGTGCCAGGGCGGACAATCCTGTCCCAAACCAGAATACTGAATTTAAAGATAATGGAATTGTGTGTTAAAATAAATACACAGAGTTGTAAAATTGGTGTTATCCAGCACATATCGGGATAGCTGGTCCAGTAACACAAGAATGGGAGTTCACTTTGGGAAGGTACCAGGCAAGACTAGGATGTGAGCAAGATCAATGTTATTCTTTTGATATTTTTGATCAAGGTTAATCTTTTATCTTGTGCTTGATAACACATTATGAGTTTGAGTTCTTTATACACTGGTGGAGGAGAGCCAAAGTCAAGAATTATCTTTAGGTTTGAGTAATACTATTCATTATATATTAGTACTAAATACTGCTGTACACGGCAGTGGCTTTGATTTTATAGTTAGATTAGGTAAGGACTAATCTATCTTCTTTGTGTGTCCATGTCCACGTTATAATCTGGTCTTCTGCAGATTCCATAGTTCCTTCAGAGCCTGGTCTTCTGCAGATTCCATAGTTCCTTCAGAGCCCACTCTGTGCATTTACACAGCTTTGAGACATCATTGCATGGTTGCTTCCAGATCCCAACGCATCTATGCAACAGTTCCTATCAATATGTGTAGTGATTTGAAGACTGAAGACCAAGCTGCCTTTCTCTTGCAAAAGCACGCATCTGTCAGTTTAATTGACACTTGGTCCAAAAGCGACATGAAAATGTCATACTTTGAAAAAGTGCCCTCAGAAGTTGAGGTTTCCAGATAATGCTGGTTCAAACAGTGCCAAGTAGCATGAATCTTAACTGCATCTCCATTACAACCTCAGCTGATAATGAAACAAATGGGTATACATAACAAAATGTAGTTGATTCGGTCCAGTGTCTGAAATCCGATCATCATTTGTGAGTGATTTACGTAGTGATTCTAGAACTGATGCTTACAGACTGGGTTGAATGAGGTGGTGGAGAGCTGGATCTTAGCCCTGAGTGCTCACGGAAAGGACTTCTGCTGGCTCAGTGAAATCCGAATGGTATCATTCAGGAATGACATGAGGAATACTCGTTTCTTTTAGAATGCCAGATAGCTCAAGTTAAAGTGCCCATTCCGATTGCACATTATCTACTCGACTTTGGGTGAATGTTGATGTCTCAAGAATGGCCTGTGGCATGGACATCTCTAAGCAACCGCACAGAACCTGATTCTCTCTCTACAAGGCTGTGAATTCTATGGTGATATAAGGTGGAGGCACAGGGATGGGGGAACAACTTGATGAAGGACAGCACCAGCTTTGTATCCCTGTCTCCCGTTGTCTGCAATTAAGTTTACTGCCAGTTGATGCCCAGTGATCCATAGGTGTGGATGATTATGGGCTGGATTTCAATGCCCCTCCCACCCCAAACCCCTGCCTGCTTGACGTTGTTAAAAAGACAATAAATGGGCAACTGAACTTGCTAACAAGCCAACTCAGCTGTATATTATGCTGTCCATATAATGGTTTAATGGAGCAATGGTAATGTCTTCCCCTCTTGGCCAGGAGATCCAAGTTCAAGTCCCAGCTGTTCTAGAGATGGGCAAAGAAATAACTACAGTAGGTGGGATGGTCTTTTTCTTTTGACGGGACTGGTTAAAAGAAGGGAAGAGTTGGAAGACCATCCTTTTTGGGATAGAGGGTGCCCTGTGATCCTCAGGGAACCTCTTCTACAAGATGCTACGCAGCTACTTTTTTATTTCAGGGCAGGTCACCAAACTTCCACCCATTCAACCATATCACTCTCCCCCATTTCCCATCCAAAACACAGGAAGTAAGGCTGTCCAGACACCCTGGCAGTCTTCATCCAAACAGCTAGTCGCGGGACTTCCTCTCATTGAGAGATGTGACTCCTACTCTCACCTACTTAAGACTAATCGTAATGTGTTGTTTAATGTGACTTTGTTTAATGTGGACCAACTGGAGTCCAAGATTTCTTCCTGGGGTAGGGAGGGTGAGGTTGGGAGAGGGTAAATTAAATAGTGCACCTCCCCCTCACCCCCAACAGCCAACAATCTTGCATGTAGTTCTTTATCAATATGTATCTTGTTGCTGCTCCAAAAGTCATCCAAGACTACAACAGAGATGCCAACATCTCTTCAAAAGAGCCATGATCATGATGATACTTGCCACATGAGAAATTGTGTGCTAGAAGTAGCAACTGACTACTGCAGGAATCAACTGAGCTAGCAATTTCAGCAGACCGTAAGCTGCCATCGGAAATTCATAAAGGAAATTCTAAACGTGACTTCATAAATTGCTAGATAACAAGGTGCAGAGCTGGACGAACACAGCAGGCCAAGCAGCTTTTGTGCTCCTCTGATGCTGCTTGGCCTGCTGTGTTCATCCAGCTCTACATCTCATTATCTCAGATTCTCCAGCATCTGCAGTTCCTACTATCCCTTCTTAAATTGTTATTCTAGTAAACTGGAATATACTTTGCTGTGGGGTGGATGAGTAGCATAACGGAGAAGTTGCACCCAAATTTTTGCCCATTTGTGAGGCCATTTTGCCAGCATACATTGTCACCAAATTTCTGGCAGTAAACATTTATAATTTCTTGTACGAAGTGTGAAAAGGAACAACCATTTTTGTCTGCAGGGTAATAAAAATGGTTTAAGTAAACATGCTTTGCAATATATATTAAACACATGTCTCTATGTTTAAACAATGGGCGGTATGGAACACTGTGATATATGCCTTCTGGCAGATTATTGTAAAGTAGATTTGGAAAGTTGCATTGAAATGTAGAAGAAATTACAGCCAGTACCTTGTGCGGTGCATAGTAACCCCAGAACATTCATTTCACAATGATGCTTGCTAAAACTAAAGAATGGTTTCTACATACACGCTGATAAATTTAACAATGCTGTGGGCTTGTTAAAAAGTTGGGTCTTTGGGATTATGAATCACAGAATCAGTTTGACAATGTCAAGGGATCTAATCGCAATTTGTGCTCCATTAAATGAAGCTCACTTTCTCTGACAGCTGGACTCCCTCCACTGTGCTGTTACTCATTGTTCAGCAGGCAGTGTTCTTAACTGAATCAAAAGTTGTCAGGTTTACATGCCAGTGCAGAACTTGTGGATGTCATTAAAGCTGACAGTCCAGTGTGGTACTGTCTATTGCACTGAGGCCCTCTTAAAGCAAACTAAAAAGAAACACTATGTTGAAGGAGAGCCAGGATCCTTGGCATCCTGGTAAAACCCTCAACAGGTTCTAAAAGAGAAAACTTGGTCATTATTGCTGGCAGCTATATTGAAGGTAGTATTTCAACAGCTGTAAAAACCTTTGAGACATCCTGACTTTGTGAAGGGGGCTATGAAAGTACAAATCTGCCCCTCTCCTCTTAACAGAATGAAATAAATCGCTAGTTTATTCAAGATGTTAAAAGCATAGCCACCTCATTGCTTCCATCCCCCAGGTAGCAGGAAACCGGAGACAAAGTAGTAGTTCTTTTCTTCAGAGCCATTTGTTCCAGTTTGAGATTTATATTTTCAATTTCCTCTTCTAAGCACCAGATCCTGTCAATAATTAATGGCAGCCACGTTACTCAATAGTGCTAGACGGCCTCAGATGGCTCCTCAGCATCTGACACAGATTTGTTCAAATGACTGACTATGGGGTAATTTTCCATTCTTACATTCATGCTAAGTAGCTTTGTGTGGGTGGGCAGCTCCTTAGAAACCTGGGTGCTTGTCGCACTAGATTTTATGACCAGAAATGCGCTGCACGTACCAGCATTTGCACTTTCAGGCACCAAAAGATCTCCTTTGCTGCAATATGTGTTGGCATTACAGGGGGAGCTGCACTGCCTGAGAATAAGGTCCTGGCAAATATGAGGAAATATCGGGTGGAAAAGCAAGCAGAAGCTAACATTACCTCATGTTGCACCGAGGCAAGAGAGTAAGCACAGCAGTATTCCCACCGTCAATAGCTAACATCTAAAGTAAAATGGACAGTGTATTGAGACTGAAGAAAACATCACATGCGCTTCAATTCCTTGTTACAGAGTCCATTCAACACTTTTTCCAATGAAATCAATGAATTAGGAATCAGCTGAATTCTATAACAAGCCAGTGACTTTATCACATTGGGGGAGCGGGGTTGGGGGGGGGGGTGCTCTTGTGTTGCAGTGGTACTGTCCCTTCCCCTGAGCTAGGAGACCCGGGTTCAAGACCCTCCCGCTCCAGAGATGTGACTTAACACTTCTGAACAGGTTGATTTAAAAATATATCCTTTGCAATACATTAACCCCAAAGTGGTTAAAATGAGAACATAGCCATCTTTGATAAGGTTCATGTGGCATAGTGGTAGTGTACTTACCTGTGAGCCACAAGACCTAAGTTCAAGTCCCATCTACTCCAGAGCTGTGACTTAACATCTCTGAACAGACTGATTCAAAATATTGCACCCACCCTCCTCCAGAAGGAGCTAATGGGAAAAATAATTCAGTGTACACTCCCACCATAATCTGTCATAGCTTCCTTGCTATCCAAGGATGATTAATCAGGGTTCACTGTGAAGCAAGGCAAGGAGGAATGCCCCAATAACTACCTCAGCTGCCAGGTAACCAAACCCACACTGGAACTGTTATGTTAAACCACACTCCAGTCAACTGAGCTCCATCCATGTCCATTGGGGGTACCGATTTCTACTTTCCCTTTGGCCCAACCCATATTGATATTTAACTTCCAACCTGACTGGTATCCTAATGCCATGTGCCACCTCTTTATACCATACTCCTTTATTTGCCCCTTTCCTTCTAACCTATTCCAGCTGTGGGGTGCAGTCATGTAGGCAGGATGGGGAAGGCAGGAAAAATTGTAGGAAAATTGATAATACACCTCCCTATCAAAATCAGTCAGGGCATGGAACAAAATAATGGAGGAACATTGTCGTTTTATGTCTTTCTTCTGAATATGTAGGATTTGTGAAACCTCTTTTTAAGTTAGTCACCATGATCCCATATTCAGCTGTAAGAAAAAAACCCAAACTTAAACTGCAGTGTGAAACTTCGATTGCAAATGTATTGAGGTACAATTTTCCACCCATTTACCTGTCCTGGAATTTTCTCTCTCTTTCAGCTTCATCCAGTTTAAGTCCATTCTGTGTCACCTCCTCCTTGTGAAGTAACTTCACCTTAGTTTCTAAAAGCTGGAGATAAATGAGAAGAATATTCAATATTTTGTATAGAATCCGTCACCCATACCATTCCATTACATTTATCATGCAGGGTTTTCTTTGATAATTGATATCTTCCATCCAGCCAGGAAATTGCATTAAAAATGACATGGACGTCAATAACAATGAGGTAAGAGATTAAAATGTTCCTGAGATCGCCAGTAACGGACAGCATGTTATTTCACCTGATGGGAATTTGAGCCTGCTCTATATTCATCTAGACTTTATGTTTATTTATTCTGAAGTAATTCTAACTGAAAGCATTACTTGAGGTTTTATTGACTGAATAAAGACATCCAGGGAGCTAAAAGGTAGATTCTAACAATATAACAGAAAGGAGAAGGGATAACCATCTCTTGAGCCTGTTCCACAATTAGATAAAATCATGGCTGATTTTCTATTCATCCTTCATAATCTTCAACTCCCCTTTCATCACAAACTTGTCTTGAAAATATTTAAAGACCCAGCACCATCACACCCCGGGGTAGAGATTAATAGAAATTTAAAGATTGACGACTGTCTAGGTGAAGAAATTCCTTTGGATGTCCCTCTTAAATGAACCTCCCCTTATTCTAAAACAATGACCCCAGTTCCAGATCTGTACCCCACCTCTAAGGGGACCCATTCTCCCAATGTTCATCCTGTCAAATCTGCTCAGAATCTTATATTCCTCAATAAGATCACCTCTCATTTTTTTGAACTCCAACTAGCAGGTGTTCAACCAGCTGATCCTTTCCTCATAAGACAATCTCTTCAACCCAAGAATCATTCCAGTGAACCCTGAGCTGTCTCCCAAAGCAAATAGTTCCCTCCTTACATAAGGAGAACAAAAGTGTACACAGGACTTCAGGGTGGTCTGTACAGATGTAGCAAAACTTCACAACTTTTACACTATGTCCCCACAGAGGCATGAAAAATCTCAGGGTCTATCTCAGAAATAATTATGCAATACAGGAAACACTTCTGTTATAACAAGGTGTAGAGCTGGATGAACACAGCAGACCAAGCAGCATCAGAGAAGCAGGAAGGCTGAAGTTTTGGACCTACACCCTTCTTCAGAAGGGTCCAGACCCGAAATGTCAGCTTTCCTGCTCCTCTGATGCTGCTTGGCCTGCTGTGTTCATCCAACTCTACACCTTGTTATCTCAGATTCTCCAGCATCGGCAGTTCCTACTATCTCTGACATTTCTGTTATGCTCCTTTGTATCCACTTTTGCAGGATGGGTGAGCCACTGTAAAATAAGTCAGCAAACATTACCATTTGGTCATCCATGCCACAAGAACACGCTGTTCTCTAAAATTGTTCACAGATGCTTCTAAGCTGCAGGCTTTACATCCTGAGAATAATTTTCTTCACTCCTGGAAAATTGTAGACAGCGCACACTTATGTTTCTTACTCGTACTTGGCACGACTTGTGTTGAAAAATTATCGCCATCTCCTTGAGCTCTAATTGCCAGCTTTCAACTTCTGCTCTCACTCCAATCTGAAAGTGGAATCTGCTTTTATAGTAGTTTACAATGACCACTTTCCATCGACCCTTCTCTCTAAAATATCTCTTTTTTATTAGATATTTTATCTCTTCAGCTTATTCTGATTTATGAGGCATTCCACTATTTGAGGAACCTTTCCTTTATTACGTTCATAGGCACAATAGAGCTCCATCTAAAGGAAATTGGGTAATATAGCAAGCTGCCTGACAGAACAAACTAATGGTACCTCAGGGCTTTTCCGTGAGAAAACACTTTCTGATTTCACATCTTGATGACCTCTTAATTTTAAAGCAATTCTCTCTCCAGTTCTGGGTAATTTCTCTATACTTATGTACATTGAACATTTTAAGCACCTCAGCTGAATAATCCTTCGACCACAGGGGGAGTGCAAACCCAAGTTCACACTCACTATCCTCATAACTTAACGTTTTAAGTTTTGATATTATTTCGATGAATCTATGCAGTGTGCCTTCCAAGATTAAACTTTCCTGAAGTGTGGTCACCACAACAGGATGCAGGACTGTTGATGGGGGTTTAACCAAGGCTCTGGACAATTGAAACTTCACTCCCAGCTCCCGTAAAATAAGGATCATTATTCCAGCAGAGATAGTAAGAACTGCCGATGCTGGAGTCAGAGATAATGCAGTGTGGAGCTGGAGGAACACAGCAGGCCAGGCAGTATCAGAGGAGCAGAAAAGCTGACATTCCAGGTCAGGATCCTTCTTCAGAAAAAGGACTCCGACCCAACTTTGTGATCAGGACAAGTGCAAGACTGACAAACTTCAACCAATCAGATCAATTTATACCACAGAAGCAAAAGGTGCTGACTGGTTGACGAAGGTGTCGCCATGAAGAAAGCAACACAAACATCCAAATTAAGCCAACTAGTTGAGCTCATAACATGGCTTATTTACACTTGTTAGACACACATGCATACACATAGTCTGCAAACAAAAGGAACGGTGTGTTGTATAAAGCAGTTAGTACCTGAAAGGGTTAACTGACATTACAAGAAGATCTCCACTTATTAGTATCGAAGGGATTGTTCTCCAAAGTGTTCATGAGATGACGTACAACTCTTCAATAGTTCTTCAGAGCCTCAACAAAACTTCATCTGACAAAGGAACAGTGCTCTGAAAGCCGGTGATTTTAAATAAACCTGTTGGGCTATAACCTGTTGTTGTGTGACTTCTGACTTTGTCAACAACATGCAACTAAAGTAGTAATGTGAGCTTACTCTTACGTTGAGCTCAATGTTTCAGAAGAATCAATCATGCATCTTAGATACAACACACCCAGATACTAAGTACTATGCATTTAATATTTGCTGTTTCTAAGGATTGAATATCTTTGGAGCAATATGACTTCCTTCCCCAAATGGTATCAGCAACTAGACTAACACCAATAAGAAGGATTGGTGGCAATGGATTTATCCGTTAAAGTTGATAGTGCTGGCAACCAAGACTATAAGAATAGGTTCAAGCTTTGTGCCTTGTATTGAATCATGGAAACACTTGGAGAACTTAGCTTTTTCCATGACAACGTCTTTTCTAATCAATCAGCATGCTTTACTCAATAAATTGTTGTGATTGTTTGAAATTTGGCATTCTTGCATTCGTCCAGATGGGTGCAAGATGAGAAGCTTCGGTAACGTGTCTTTTTTTTCACCCATTCTCTAGTTCTGTACTACCAAACCACTTTTAATTAACATTTTAGATGATCCTCAGCCTCCAATCTTCCACTCCCACCATTGTTTTTGTGTGTGCTGCTCAAAAATGAATTCATGCTCTGAAAGTAAACAATTAAGTGCAGAGTTAAATGCTGGTGAATTTACTGTACCTTTTGTTTTAAGATCATCTTGTCAATTATTGCGCCATGATTAATCACTTCCATATTCTTCTTACTCATCTGTTCACGCTGGTTTTTTAAGGCACAGCAAGCTGTTTTAAGACTGTCAGTAAGAGCACATCTCCTGCTTTCAGACTCCAAAAAACTTAACTGCAGATCCCTCTGCAAATGAATACCATATCGATCTGAAGCACAGATATTCTCACCAATGGCACTGGAAGATGTCCCTTTGCCCATACTGTAAATTTCAGAACTTGATCTGCTACTGCAGGAACTGAAATAAGAGAAACATCGAATGACTTTCTTGACATACACTTTCAAGGACTGCATTATGTGCACAAGTAAAAGTATAACCTGAAACTCACAGTCATAGAGTCATAGAGTCACAGCATAAGACAGACCTTCGGTCCAACTTGTCTGTGCCAACCAAATATCCCCAATTAATCTAGCCCCATTTGCCAGCATTAGGTCCATATCTCTCTAAACTCTCCTCGTCATATACCAATCCAGATGCCTTTTAAATGTTGTATTTGTACCAGACTCCACCACTTCCTCTGGCAGCTCATTTCATACATGCACCATCATCTGCATGAAAATGTTGCCTTTTAAGTCCCTTTTACATCCTTTCACTCTCAACTTAAAGCTATGCCCTCTAGTTTGGGACTCCCCTACCCTGAAGAAAAGACCTTGGCTATTCACCCTTTCCATTACCCTCATGATTTTATAAACCTCTAAACGCTCACCCCTCAGTCTCTGATGCTCCAGCGACAATATCCCTGCATATTCAGCCTCTCCCGATAACTCAAACCCTCATCTGGCAATGATTGTAATATTTTGTTCAGGTCAGTAGGGAGAGTAAATTATTATAAGCTTTTAAAAGCTATTACAAAACATATTGACTCATGCATTATCCCTTGCAAAGTAAATTTTGAGACCTGAATGTTCATGTAGTTGAAAAGCCTCTCCATCATGAGGAAAATGGCATCAGAAGCCTGAAGCAGAGGCTCTACTCCCAATCATGGCATGCACCATTTTTTACAGATGGGGTATGGGGTAGGTTCTGATTTACACATCTATGGGTCACAGAGGCATCCAGACATGTTAAAGCACAGCAGCCTCAGGCTGGCCTGACTTTCGCTGATGAGATGTCCAAAGTACCAGGTTTAAACCTGGTGGAGCAAAGCTGCCAGAGTTCTTTGTAAAGATAAAGTGCCCTTTTGGATATGGTGTGAGGACTCCTTTGGGGGAAGCTTTGTGCTCTTTGCAAGAGTTGAAGTAGTAGAATCATAGAATCCCTACTGTGTGGAAACAGGCCCTTCGGCCCAACAAGTCCACACTGAAACTCAGAGCATCCCACCCAGACCCATCCCCCCATAACCCACCTAATCAACACCTCCGTGAACACTACAGGCAATTTAGCATGGCCAATCCACCTACCTTGCACATCTTTGGACTATAGGAGGAAACCAGAGCACCCGGACACAGGGAGCATGTGCAAACTCCACACAGACAATCGCCCGAGGCTGGAATCAAACCCTGATCCCTGGTGCTGTGAGGCAGCAGTGTTAACCACTGAGCCACCGTGCCACCCCACAAATCTTTGGGAGAGGTCAGATGTCTTTAGAGAAAACCTCTTTGGGATTGTTAAAAGTAATTGTAAATGTATATAAAAAGTGCACAAACTTATTGCAAATGTCAAACTCACTGGAGTCATAAGGAAAACTGCCAAGATAGCCATCAAGAAAATTGCGAATCTCAAAACGTATTTTGATCTCCTGGCCTTTAAATATTTGAGAGAACTGTCTGCAGTCTCTTAAAAAAGCGCTTGCTTCTTCAGTCTATCTCTTAACCATCAGGGTTATCATTATAGGATTCATGTTGCTTGGTTGCTTTCAGAGCCTTTCATTGTTAGGGTGGGGTGCCTTAGAGTTTACAGTTTAATTGATAATTCCACATGGTTGTATACTTTGAAATGGGATTACAAATTAAACTTTATTTTTATAAAGGCTAAAAGGAAATTAAATATTTGGATGCCTGTCCAATCAATGAAAAAAAAGTGAATTTATTAGTAATCACTTAAAAACTTTATTTAATCTCAGCATAGATCCAGAGGCTTACCCATGATGGATTCTGAGTGAGTTGATATGGTACGTGTTTGGACAACAGTTGGTGACTATGGGGGATAATGGTTAGCAGGAGTTGGCGTAGGAACTATGGAGAAGTTGGGTCAGGTGCAGGTTGTAGGTTGTCATGATGGGTATAAGGGGCCATGAGAAGGGGTCAGGCGACACGTGTTGGCATTGATGGGGCACGGGGATGGGTGTGGGAATAAGGATCAAGTGTTAGCTTTTGATTTAGTCTCTTATTCACATCTTCACAAAGTTCTGGTTTATTGAGAACAGCCTTTTGCGAAGCCCATGCGTGAACTGATTCTACAGTTCTATGAACACAGCAGCCTCCAACTCTTTCTGAGGTTAGGCTCCTGAATCCCATTTTCAATGACCTGCCGCACCCACCCCCCACCCCCCCACCACTCCTCTCCACTTGGAAGAAAAGTCTGACTTCCTGGGCAGTTTTTCCCAGATCAGAATTATCCCCACCTTATCCAGCAGCACAAATTCAGACCTGATTGTCTCCAAGTAACAGCTCTGTGACCCTAAAGATTTTTTTCTTGGAAAACATGTGTTATTTTTAACATGGATCTGTCCCAACTGAGCCTAACACTACTTGCCAGTTGGAAACTAATCATGGTCAACACTAACGGTCATAAAATAGTTTTTTATTGAAGAGTGTAACGAAACATGTCATTTTTTTTTACTTTTATATTCAAAATATTTGCCAGTGATACTTTCCATTTAAAGTACATGAATACACAATAATGTCGATGCATTGTGACTACTGACTATAGCTAATGAGAGGCAGGGAAAACACAGGCTACAAGGTTACGCTGTTAATTGTGATAATTAGTAAATAATTCAATGTTTGTTTACACACTAACTTCAAATCAATGCAACTTTTATTTTACCACAAATAAAAATAGGACCCTACCTTTTTTGAGCATTTTCATCAGTCATCAACCTTGTTTACGTATATTGGCTCAGAGATAATGGGAACTGCAGATGCTGGAGAATCTGAGATAACAAAGTTTGGAGCTGGATGAACACAGCAGGCCAAGCAGCATCTTAGGCGCACAAAAGCTGACGTTTCAGGCCTAGATCCTTCATCAGAAAAGTTAATGAAGGGTCTAGGCCCAAAACATCAGCTTTTGTGCTCCTAAGATGCTGCTTGGCCTGCTGTGTTCATCCAGTGCCACACTTTGTTATCTCTATTATGTATATTGGCTGCTGTTATTTGAGACTGTCTCTGGCACGTGAGCATTGGGCAAGGCTCCTTCATACCCTTGTTAACTCTGAGTATGTTTTTAAGTGTTAGAAAGTAGTTGCATTTACATGTCACAGTATCCTATTCCTAAAACATCCCAAAGCATTTCACGTTCAATTGATTATATTTGAAACCAGGCATTAATCATCTCCAATAAAAGACAATCTAACTATATTCCCTTGACATTCAATGGCATTGCCATCGCTGAATCCTTCACTTTCAACAGCCTTGGGTTACCATTAGCCAGAACTGAACTCAACCAGCTGTATAAATACCTTGCAAGTGAGAAGTTGTAAACTCTTTATCAAGTAAC